>NC_041400.2:81193355-81195855 GCF_900747795.2 Erpetoichthys calabaricus
CTTTTTTTTTTTGTTCGTTTATTACGATTGTTATAGTTCTGTTTGTATACCACGTTGTCAGTTCAGCACTCCGGTTGTAATATGACCAAGCTGTGCAAGCACACTCTTGAGAATGCAACGTATAGTTGTACAGGAGAAAAGCAATCTTGCCTCAAATCAATGGTAACCTTTTGTAGGTCTATGAACTTAATTTAAACTTTAGGTTTATACGGTGCTTTGTTTCCGAAGTACCTGCACTAATTAATTTGTCTGTATGCGTCAGTCGCTCAAATCCCCGCGCTTCGCACCAGCGAAGTACTGCTTTTAAATTTAAATTGAGGGAAAATAAACCAATAACAATTTGTTAAGGATCTGTTTTTTTGTGAAGCTGCCTTCAGTCGAGTGATCACTTCGAGCTGACTTGCTGGCTAACCATAAGCGTTACCTGGTAGGTAACCGCCCATACAATCAGATTGTGAATCAGACTACGAATGCCGTGAATGTAATTACCCCGATCTACATGCTGTCAAATAAACGAACCACACGCCGTGGCGCAATTTTAGGGGCTTCGCCTCTAGTGCTGACGTCCGAGGTTCGATTCCCATAAGGGAGTGAAGTGAGTGGGTGGTTACCTACCAGGTAACGCTTATGGTTGGCCAGCAAGTCAGCTAACATCATCCACGGTGCCTTCATTTGTGAGAAGCAGATCATAGAATGGTTGAAAATAGTTTACTGTCAAATAATGCAAAGAGTACGCGACACGTGTTTCCCCCTTATTCTTGGCTCATCAGGCGTACACACTCACTGCACTCGCTTACGGAAATCGAACCTCGGACGTCAGCGCTAGAGAGGCTTCGCAGCGGTGAAGTATTGCTTTTAAATTTTAATTAAGAAGAAAAGAAAACCTTTTTAAATTAAGTCTTAAAAAGAGGTGTAAAGATATTGACAATAAGCTATGCAAACCCACCAAGACATGCAATCATTTAAATCAAGGCGCGAGTCGAAAAACACCATCCCATAATATTAGTTAATGATTAACACATTTCTATATGTATTGTAAGCATACAATACAACTGATAATATGTTGCGCTTATATATCTGGTGTACCGACATTTTTGCGCGTTTAACGGCTGAAATCTAACGTGGTTTGTGCCCTTCAGAATGAAAACAGTTTGCATTTACCTTTTTAATAAAAGGCAAGCTTTTAAGCCTGAGAAATCACCCCGTAAATGCACACGTTTAATTGCACATGTGTTAATGTGTATGCTTACACAGTATTAAAAGACACTCAACAATTAACGTCATTTACCTTCGTTCCCGCGTTTGTCTCGTGCTGTAAATCTCTTCCTTGTTTTCAGTTCACGTGATTACGTAGGAGGCATAATACGTGATGACGCGATACGTGACTCCGCCTCCTCCATTAGAGTATATGGACAAAAAACAGGTTCCCGTTATGACCATTACGCGTAGAATTTCGAAATTAAACCTGCCTAACTTTTGTAAGTAAGCTGTAAGGAATGAGCCTGCCAAATTTTAGCCTTCCACCTACACGGTAAGTTGGAGAATTAGTGATGAGTGAGTCAGTCAGTCAGTGAGTCAGTGAGGGCTTTGCCTTTTATTAGTATAGATGTGTGTGTATGTATGTATGTATGTATGTGTGTATATCTATACTAATAAAAGGCAAAGCCCTCACTGACTGACTGACTGACTGACTGACTGACTGACTGACTGACTGAATGGGGAATCGCTTCTACATTATTAGATGGAGGCCGTACAGCGCATTCGGCATTGCAATTACCATTAAACCTCGCTCACGACGAAAATCCAATTTGCAACATACGCAAGGGCTCTGGAAAGGCAAAAGTCTTGCAACATTCAAATATGATAGTTTGGGATGAGTGCACCATGGCACATAAAAGAGCTTATGAAGTCTTGAACCGAACAATGCAAGATCTCAGAGATCGTACCTAAATAATAGGAGGTACTGTAGTTTTACTCGCTGTAGATTTTCGTCAAACATTACCAGTTATTCCACGAGGGACACCAGCAGATGAACTCAATGCGTGTTTAAAATCCATGCTTCTCCCACGGTCAGTTATATGTCGTGTTATATTTGGGTAGGTACACCAAAAAATTTGTACATTTATGCATGTAATGGGCAGACAAAAAGTGTAGTATACCTGAAAGCACTGCAGTAGTACTCAATGTATCTTTATTTCTTAAACATTAATGTTTTACTGTTTAATAATTTTTACGCTTCTTATATGTTGTTCAAATTCTTTTATCAAAATACCAGTAACAGCGCACTGTACGATAACGTGGAGTGAATACACTTGACATGAGCATCCATAGTATTTATCCTCTTTCTTTGTACGTTTATCATTCATTTGCTCAGAGGTTGATGCGCATGCTGCTTACTGAGCAGCTCTTCACCCTAGCGTCCCGCTGCTTCTCTTCTTTCGTCGGCATCTTTTCCCGTTAAAACTGATTAAATTAGTTTTTGTGTTGCAATAACTTAGTA
>NC_041400.2:81198355-81300855 GCF_900747795.2 Erpetoichthys calabaricus
CCAGAGTAGTTCTGACGATTTCAATACTTTCTAGAATCCCGCGCTTTTAACAGCGCGGGCTTACACAGTTAGTATGGGTCTGTATCAAAGGAGTGACACTTCATAGGAGTGACATAACAAAGGAGTGACATAAATACTGTATTAAGGGAGTGACATTAAATTGGAGTGACATAACGATGGAGTGACAAATTATGTTTAAAATCACACAACTGAAAGTACGCTCGCCAAAAAAATCATTGTTGCCTCACCTACCACACACTACTGAAAGTGCGCTGGCCAAAAAAATCATTGTCGCCTCACCTACCACACACAACTCAAAGAGTGCTCGCCAAAAAAATTGTTGACGCCTCACCTACCACACACAACTGAAAGCAGGCTCGCCAAAAAAATCGTTGGCACCTCACCTACCACTTGGATGGTTGGTTAGATGATTTTCACTCCTTTGAAATTTATATCTTAGGTCTCACTCCTTTGTTATGTCACTCCTATGACATGTCACTCCTTTGAATAGGACCGGTTAGTGTATAAGATATATATATATATATATATATATATATATATATATATATATATATATATATATATATATATATGTGATATTTGCCCGGACACCACCATTTGTAGACCACATCTTTATACAAATTCTTGTTTATTTGTCTTCCCACAACACAACTCACAGTCCCGCACAACAACACAGTGCCTCTAGCCCCAGTCACCCTTCTCCTGGGCCTTCTCTCTCCTCGTCCCTGGGCCACCTGTCCTCTCTCTACAGGAGCTTCGTCCTGCTCCTGCTCCCGACTCCAGCTCCCTGATAGGAGGGAGGTGGCCCCATTTATCCTCACCTGGATGAGCTTCAGTTGCTCTACCTGACTTCACGTCCTAGTGTGGCGGAAGCATCAGGAGAGCACCCGGAAGCAGTCCGGGTGACCCTGGAAGGATCGTCCTCCATGGGTGTGGCGGAAATAAATAAGTTCAGGGCTCCATGAGGCTCGGGGCGCCCCCTGGCTGTGGATACGGGCCTCCACGGACTTGAGCCTCCCTGCTCCCCTTCCATGGCCCTCTTCTGCTCCAGGGCTGGTTCCCCCTTGTGGCCCTTAGGACAAATATGCCACCTCTCGGTCCCTCCAGGCGTCCCGGCTGGGTCTGACCCCCAGCCATGTACAGTGGAACCTCGGTTTAGGACCAAAAAGTTCGCCAAACTTTTGCCTCGGTTCACGACCACACACTTGGTATACGAACAAGCCAGGTTCCCTTTCGGTTTGTACATGTTCAGTCTCTCCCTGTGCATTTCCTGTGCAGTGAGCAAGAGAGAGAGCGGGAGAGCGCAACACACACACACACACACACAGAGGCAGAGCGAGACAGAGAGACACAAACACAGGCGCTCCAGGCTCGCAAAAGAGAGACGCACGCACACACACACAGGCGCGGAAGAGAGAGGTGCACACACACACAGGAGCGCGCTACAGAAACACACACACAGGCGCTCCAGGCTCGCAAAAGAGAGACGCACGCACACACACACAGGCGCGAGAGAGAGAGCGAGAGAGAGAGAGTTAGCGAGGGACGCATAAGGTAGAGAAGGCTTGTTTTTGTTTTCAGTTCTATTTACAGTGATTGGTTCATAGCCTGCATTGTTGCAATGTTACTTTACGGATTTTTCAAATGTTCATTTTTTTCCCTGTGCTATAAACTCATTAAAAAAAGTGTTTTTAGCGAGCGGTTCCTAGCACTATAGCGCGAACTATTGCAGTGTTAGTTTTCTCTGTTGTTCAAGGTTTTCTCAGTGTTATTCAATGTTTTTACATTTAGTTTACCATTACACTGTGCATTCTATGGTATAATTAGCTATATTTGTGCTTAAAAACTAAAAAATATATATATGTACATACAGTTCGTACGGTCTGGAAAGGATTAATTGTATTTACATACAATCCTATGGGAGAAATTGCTTCGGTTCACGACCAACTCGGTTTACGACCAGAGTTTTGGAATGAATTATGGTCGTGAACCGAGGTTCCACTGTACGACAATATATATATATATATATATATATATATATATATATATATATATATATATATATATATATATATATATATATACAGTAATCCCTCCTCCATCGCGGGGGTTGTGTTCCAGAGCCACCCACGAAATAAGAAAATCCGCGAAGTAGAAACCATATTTTTATATGGTTATTTTTATATTGTCATGCTTGGGTCACAGATTTGCGCAGAAACACAGGAGGTTGTAGAGAGACAGGAACGTTATTCAACAAACATTTGTCTCTTTTTCAAAAGTTTAAACTGTGCTTCATGACAAGACAGAGATAACAGTTCCATCAATTAAAAGAATGCAAACATATCTTCCTCTTCAAAGGAGTGCGTGTCAGGAGCAGAGCATGTCAGAGAGATAGACAGAATAAAGCAAACAAATCAATAGGGCTGTTTTTCTTTTAAGTATGCGAAGCACCGCGGCACAAAGCTGTTGAAGGTGGCAGCTCACACCCCCTCCGTCAGGAGCAGACAAAGAGAGAGAGAGAGAGACAGAGTTTGTTTTTCAATCAAAAATCAATACGTGCCTTTCGAGCTTTTAAGTTTTTCAGGAAGCAGCTGCACAAAAGATAGCAACGTGACGATAATCTTTCAGCATTTTTAGAGAAGTGTCCGTATCGTCTAGGTGTGCGAACAGCCCCCCTGCTCAATCCCCCTACGTCAGGATCAGAGAAAGTCAGCGCAAGAGAAAGAGAAAAGCCTCACGGGTGGCGCAGTGGTAGTGCTGCTGCTTTGCAGTAAGGAGACTGTGGAAGATTGTGGGTTCGCTTCCCGGTTCCTCCCTGTGTGGATAGCGCTTTGAGTACTGAGAAAAGCGCTATATAAATGTAATGAATTTTTTTAATTATTATTATTAAAAGTAAGCTGGGTAGCTTCTCAGCCATCTGCCAATAGTGTCCTTTGTATGAAATCAACTGGGCAAAGCAACTGAGGAAACATGTACCAGAAATTAAAAGACCCATTGTTCGCAGAAACCCGCGAAGCAGCGAAAAATCTGCGATATATATTTAAATATGCTTATATATAAAATCCGCGATGGAGTGAAGCCGCGAAAGGCGAAGCGCGATATAGCGAGGGATTACTGTATATATATATATATATATATATATATATATATATATATATATATATATATATATATATATATTTATTTATTCACGGCATTCGTAGTCTGTGTCACAATCTGATTGTATGGGTGGTCACCTACCAGGTAACGCTTCTGGTTGGCCAGCAATCTGCTAACATCCGCCACGGTGCCCTCAGTTTGTGAGGAGCAGATCATAGAATGGTTGAAATAGTTTACTGTCAAATAAATGCAAAGAGTACGCGACACGTGTTTCGCCCTCATTCTGGGCTCATCAGGCGTACACACTCCACTGCACTCCCTCTCGGGAATCGAACCTCGGACGTCAGCGCCAGAGGCGATGCCCCTAACGTTGCGCCACGGCGTGTGGTTCGTTTATTTGACAGCATGTATATCGGGGTAATTACATTCACGGCATTCGTAGTCTGTGTCACAATCTGATTGTATGGGTGGTTACCTACCAGGTAACGCTTGTGGTTGGCCAGCAATCTGCTAACATCCGCCACGGTGCCCTCAGTTTGTGAAGAGCAGATCATAGAATGGTTGAAATAGTTTACTGTCAAATAAATGCAAAGAGTACGCGACACGTGTTTCGCCCTCATTCTGGGCTCATCAGGCGTACACACTCCACTGCACTCCCTCTCGGGAATCGAACCTCGGACGTCAGCGCTAGAGGCGATGCCCCTAACGTTGTGCCACGGCGTGTGGTTCGTTTATTTGACAGCATGTAGATCGGGGTAATTACATTCATGGCATTCGTAGTCTGTGTCACAGTCTGATTGTATGGGTGGTTACCTACCAGGTAACGCTTGTGGTTGGCCAGCAATCTGCTAACATCCGCCACGGTGCCCTCTTTTTGTGAGGAGCAGATCATAGAATGGTTGAAATAGTTTACTGTCAAGAGGGAGTGCAGTGGAGTGTGTACACCTGATGAGCCCAGAATGAGGGCGAAACACGTGTCGCGTACTCTTTGCATTTATTTGACAGTAAACTATTTCAACCATTCTATGATCTGCTCCTCACAAACTGAGGGCACCGTGGTGGATGTTAGCAGATTGCTGGCCAACCACAAGCGTTACCTGGTAGGTAACCACCCATACAATCAGATTGTGACACAGACTACGAATGCCGTGAATGTAATTACCCTGATCTACATGCGGTCAAATAAATGAACCACACGCCGTGGCGCAACGTTAGGGGCATCGCCTCTGGCACTGACGTCCGAGGTTCGATTCCCGAGAGGGAGTGCAGTGGAGTGTGTACGCCTGATGAGCCCAGAATGAGGGCGAAACACGTGTCACGTACTCTTTGCATTTATTTGACAGTAAACTATTTCAACCATATATATATATATATATATATATATATATATATATATATATATATATATATATATATATATATATATATATATATATATATATATATATAAATGTATATATTGTGGAACCTGGCCCGGACACAGATAGACGGATACGTTCATGTCACCCAACACATGTTTATTTGCACTATTTACAAACAATGACTTAAGCACAACCCAGTGTCACAGCACCAATCACCCCACAAGTCCAGGCCCTTTCACAATGCCTTTCCTCTCTTCAGGCCACCTCCTTGCCTCCTCCAGAGACCTCGTCCTCTTCCACCTGACTCTAGCCTCAATGAAGGGAGGTGGCCTCTTTTATATCCACCAGATGTGCTCCAGGTGTTTCCCGGCAATCTTCCACTGGCACTCCCTAGTGTGGCGGAAGTGCCGGCTGCATACCCGGAAGCACTCTGGGTGTCCCTGCACCTCTTCCCCCCAGCACTTCCTGGTGTGGCGGATGTGCTGAGGTCCAGGGCTCTCCAGGCATTGGGGTGCCCCCTGGCGGTGACCATGGGCCCCTACAGGGTTGAGCTACATAGCTCTGTACCCGTGGTCCCCAAAGCAACCAGGGCGGTCGCCCCCTCGTGGTCTGGAGGAGGCGCAAGCCCTTCTCCGGTCCTCTTTGGCGTCCTGGCTAGGTACCTCCCCCAGCTGAGTGCCACAATATATAAAAGCCAAATACCAGTGAGTCACTCATCACGAAATCTCCTGAACCATGAGAACTTGGGACTTGAAATTTGGAATGTAAGTTACCCTTGGCCCATAGGTGCTCGCTAAGAAACAGTTTTAAAAATGTTGTGGTCCAAGCACGTTCTGTCTGTATGTCTGTCTGCTTTATGTCTGTCTGCTTTTCACAAGAGAATTAATTAATGGATTTAGATCTGGTTGTTTTCAATAATTCGCATTAAGTTTCTGGTTGATTTTGTGACTTCTCTCATCGTGTTAAGTACCGTAGTTCCCTTGCATACATAGTACCGATGTATTTATGCAAATCCAACACAGTGGCTGTGGGCTGAGAGCAGGGGTGTGGGGCCTTCCTCATTCCCTCGCCACCCTCTGTTCGAGTTAGTCTATGTCTCACCATGTGTTAGAGTGCACCTTGCCTCCACTTAGCGAGCGATACCTGTTTGTTCAACAGACATTATCATCTACAGATTGTTAAGGATTCTGGATGGAGGAATTTTTGTCCATTCTTCCTTACAAAGTCAGGGGACTGTGACAGCCATTCCAGAACATTGTACTTCTCCCTCTGCATGAATGCCTTTGTAGATTTCGAACTGTGTTTTGGGTCATTGTCTTGTTGGAATATCTAACCTCTGCATAACTTCAATTTTGTGACTGATGTTTGAACATTATCCTGAAGAATTTTTGTTGATATTCGGTTGAATTCATCCGACTCTCGACTTTAACAAGGGCCCCAGTCCCTGAACTAGCCACACAGCATGATGGAACCACCACCAAATTTAACAGTAGGTCACAGGTGTTTTTCTTGGAATGCGGTGTTCTTCTTCCGCTATGTAAAGTGCTTTTTGTTATGACCAAATAACTCAATTTTTGTCTCATCAGTCCAAAGCACTTTGTTGCAAAATGAATCTGGCTTGTCTAAATGAGCATTTGCATACAACAAGCGACTCTGTTTGTGGCGTGAGTGCAGAAAGGGCTTCTTTCTCATCACCCTGCCATACAGATGTTCTTTGTGCAAATTGCACTGAATTGTAGAACGATCTACAGATACACCATCTGCAGCAAGATGTTCTTGCAGGTCTTTGGAGGTGATCTGTGGGTTGTCTGTAAACATTCTCACAACCCTGCGCATATGCCGCTCCTATATTTTTCTTGGCCTGCCAGACCTGGGTTTAACAGCAACTGTGCCTGTGGCCTTCCTTTTTCTGATTACATTCCTTACAGTTGAAAGTGACAGTTTAAACCTCTGAGATAGCTTTTTGTAGCCGTCCCCTAAACCATGATACTGAACAATCTTTGTTTTCAGATTTTTTGAGAGTTGCTTTGAGGATCCTATGCTGTCACTCTTCAGAGGAGAGTCAAAGGGAAGCACAACTTGCAATTGACCACCTTAAATACCTTTTCTCATGAATGGACATACCTGTCTATGAAGTTCAATGCTTAACAAGCTAATCCAACCTATTTGGTGTTGCAAGTAATCAGTAGTATTGAGCAGTTACATGCATTCAAATCAGCAAAATTACTAGGTACCCAAATTTTTGCACAGCCAGTTTTTCACATTTGATTTAATTTCATACAACTAAATACTGCTTCACTAAAAATCTTTGTTCGGAAAACACTCCAGTACTCAGATGTTCCTAGGAAATGAGAGACATATCACTGTTATCTTTTTTGTTGAAAGTACAGTAAATTATTATGCAGGCTGAGAGCTAGAGGTATATGTATGTATATATATATATATGTGTATATATATATATATATATATATATATATATATATATATATATATATATATATATATATATATATATATATATATATATATAATATATATACAGTAATCCCTCACTTATCGCGGGAGATAGGTCCCAAGGCCGACCGCGATAACTGAATTTCCGCGAAGTAGGGACACCATATTTATTTAATTATTTAACGTGTATTTGGACGTTTTTAAACCCTCCCTGTATTGTTTACAACCCACCCTTTACTCTATTAATAACAGGGACAACTGCTAAGCAATATGAAATCAGTAGATAAGTTTACACTTACTGTATAGCGAAGTACACGTAGCAGCTTGTAGGAGGTCATGACGTCGTCGACCTTGTTGCAAAGATTCCTAAAGCAGATTCCATCCAGACTACTGCCTTATCACATCCACTTGCAACTCGTTTTGCGCCCTTGTTAAAGGACACTGCGGTCGTAGATCGTATATGCTTTTCCTCCTTTTTAAATAAAAAGAATCGTGGACTCATTGATGCTGTGATGGTGTCCTGCAGCGGTGTAGCTGTTCCCTTCCTTCAACATATCCAAAACTTTTACCTTTTCTGCAATCATTTGCATCTTCTGTTGGCGCTTGAACACAGCCCCTGAAGCAGCAGCACATTAATGCTGAATGAGTGAGATGAGACTTCCTGGTTAATGCAGCACTCCGTCGCTGAGCCAATCAGCAGCACACAGGAACTTAACTGCGTGCTCTGATTGGGTAGCCTCTCAGCCATCCGCCAAAAGCATCTCTTGTATGAAATCAACTGGGCAAACCAACTTAGGAAGCAAGTACCAGAAGTAAAAAGACCCATTGTCCGCAGAAACCCGCGAAGCAGCGAAAAATCCGCGTTAAATATTTAGATATGCTTACAATATAAAATCCGCGAAGTCGTGAATCCGCGAAAAGTGAACCGCGAAGTAGCGAGGGATTACTGTATGTACAGTATGTATGTATGTTGTCGTACATGGCTGGGGATCAGACCCAGCCGGGATGCCTGGAAGGACTAGGTGGTGGCATATTTGTCCTCCGGGCCACGAGGGGGCAACCGCCCTGGAGCAGAAGAGGCCCACGGAAGGAGAGCAGGGAGGCTCAAGACCGTTGGGGCCTCTGGTCACTGCCAGGGGGTGCCCCGAGCCTCATGGAGCCAGGGACTTATTTACTTCCGCCACACCAATGGAGGACAATCCTTCCAGGGCCTCCAGGAGTGCTTCTGGGTGCTCTCCTGACGCTTCCGCCACATCAGGACGTGACGTCATGGAGAGCAGCTGGAGCTCATCCGGGTGAGGATAAGAGGGGCCGCCTCCCTCCAATCAGAGAGCTGGAGTCGGGAGCAGGAGCAGGACGAAGCTCCTGGAGAGAGTTTACAGGTGGCCCAGGGACAAGGAGAGAGAAGGCACAGGAGAAGGGAGACTGGGGCTAGAAGCACTGTGAGAGTTGTGCGGGACTGACTTGTGTGTTGTGTGGAAGACAAATAAAGGTATTGTGCATAATGATGTGGTCTCCAACTGGTGGTGTCCAGGCAATTATCACAATGTATATGTATGTATGTGTATGTCTGCATATGTATGTATGTATGTTGTGATGTGTGAGTCGCTGTCTTGCACCCCAAAACACGAGGCTTCATCTCAGTACATTAGAAAAACCAGCTTTATTCAGCTTTAAACAGGATCATCATGGTTATTTATTGTAGCAGGATCTACCAATCTCATAAACACAGATACAGCAATCTGGCAGGGTCGTGGCCAAATAATATTGTTCCCTGCATTTATAATACAATACAATACAATAATACAATAATGTAATACAATTTATTTTTGTATAGCCCAAATCACTGAAGAAGTGCCGCAATGGGCTTTTTTTTATTCTTTATCCTTAAGATTTTTACTAAATGTTTTGAATTTTGACATCCTTAGTGTGTGTCTGTTTTTCATTTTTGTTTACATGAGTTTGATTGAATAATCTACAAATAATTTTCAATATTTATTGCTGTTTTTCATCTGCATAATACAGTACAATTCAATACAATTTATTTTTGTATAGCCCAAAATCACACAAGAAGTGCCGCAATGGGCTTTAACAGGCCCTGACTCTTGACTGCCCCCCAGCCTTGACTCTTTAAGAAGACAAGGAAAAAGTCACCAAAAAAACCCTTGTAGGGAAAAAATGGAAGAAACCTTGGGAAAGGCACTTCAAAGAGAGGTAGGTTCCAGGTTTCCAGGTAGGTTCAAAAAGAAAGAGGTAAATACAATACAATTCACAGAACAGAGCACAAGTAATCCTCAATCTCTTATATTTATTTCTCTTCTGGTTCATCCTGCTTCCACTTTAACACCGGTCCCGCGTACACACAGCTGACACGGCATTTCTCGATTCCTATTCATCCTCTTCCAAACCCTTCCCCACGCTGCCTGCGTAATACATCCAACAAGTACTCGAGGTGCTGCCACAACGGTAAAGTAGCCTTACCACCTTTGTGGGAGCCACCTGTGTTTTTACAACAGCTTCGTACACAGCAAAATTCAGAAGCTAAAAATTATCGTGAACTCATTCGAGAATACAACTCTACTGTAGCGTTTGCTTCCATGGGTGCACACATTACTCAACCTCCTGGCCACAGAACATACTGTTTTAAAATACACGGGCAAATTTATCACCAAATCTCTCCACTATACGCTAACACTTCTACCTCTCCAGGATATGGACAGTTGTATGTTTTTGACACAGTGCAAGCTACTGAAGTACGCTTACAAAATAAAGCAAACACTGCATGCAGCGAAAATTTACTTCTCCAGCTAGATTCCTTGCTCAGAACCATCAACCCCTTCGCTAAATCATACAAACACATGCATGAAATCGCTCAGTCCAATCCAACAGCATCTGTACGAATGGTTTTCAAGGAAAACCCTAAGCAGGATGTACGATGATACAATGCCCCAACATGTCACACCAATGTTGAAGCGATTTTCGTTGGAGAAGATGGCGAACTGCCTGCCGAAAGGGACATTTGCATCTATCCCACAGGCAACTCCTGTAAACAGAGTTCCATGCTCAATATGAATTGCGATCCTATGGTTTACCCACTTTTATTCCCTTACGGAATCATTGGCTGGCACAAAGATTTACAACATGTTCCCGATAAAAGAACCGCCAAGCAGACCAGCATCTTGAGATCTTAATGTGCACTCTGGTTTGTAAGTCACGATAAGTACAGATAAGTAAGCCAGACCTTAGCCATTTAAGGCTTTATATGTTAAAAGGAGTATTTTGAAATCTGCCCTAAACATAACTGGGAGCCAATGTAAGCATTTAAGAACTGGAGTTATATGTTAATATTTTCTTGTTCATGTAATATTTCTTGCAGCAGCATTTTGGATTAACTAGAAGCTGTATAAAGAACAGTTTGAACATCCAGTGAACAGTGCATTGCAGTATTCAATCCTATTAGAAATTAATGCATGAAGTAATTTCTCAGAATCCTGCTTGTTTAGAAAGCGCCTTAATTTCCCGACATTTTTAAGATGGAATAAACATGATTTGGACAACTTTGTAATGTGCGCTTTAAATGACATGCTAGAATCAAAGAACTCCTACTGTAGATTGCGGGCTGATTCAGTAATATGAATGATGATTCCAACAGAGTTAAATGATGACAAAATATTGTTGTGATCAGCATCATTCCCTCCAATAATTAACATTTCTGTTTTCTCAGTGTTTAAAGATAAGTAGTTCTCATCGATACACTCCTTTAATTCGCTAACACAACTAATTAAAGACAAATTTGGAGAAACTTCATTTGGTCTGAAATTAAGGTATAACTGGGTGTCATCAGCGTATGAGTGAAAATGAACATGCTGTTTTCTAATGATAGATCCCAGTGGAAGCATGTAAAGTGATAACAGTAAAGGTCCCATCACTGAGCCCTGCGGGACACCATATCTCAGTTCTGTGTATAATGATGGAGTACTTTCAGCACATTTCTGTACGTATTGGAATCGATTTGATATATAAGAGCTAAACCAGGCGAGCACAGTGCCTGTTAGCCAAATGTCATTTTCTAACCCGTGTAGTAAAATAGAATGGTCAGTGGTGTCAAACAACATAATTACAGTAGAATTACCTTCATCAGAGGATTTCAGAATGTCGTTTACAACACGCTTTAATGCTGTTTCTGTACTATGACCAGTGTGGAAACCAGACCGGAATTTGTCAAATAAATTGTGATGTGTAAGGTGTGACTGAAGCTGATTGGCGACTACTTTTTCAAGTATTTTAGAGAGAAAGGGTGAATTTGAAATGTCTCTATATTTATTAAGAATGTGTGGGTGTAGGTCAGACTTTTTAAGCAATGGTTTAATGACTGACACTTTTAGTGCCTCAGGTACTGTGCCATGCACTATTGTGCACTAATAATACTGAAATGTTAAGAATAGGTGCTGCAAGAACATCCATTGCACTTTTTACTAGTTTTGTTGGCACTGGGTCTAGGGAACAAGTTGTAGATTTAATTTTAGAATTTAAAGTCAAGACTTCCTGTTCAGTTACAGGATTAAAATTTCTAAAGTGTTGAATGCAATGTGAGACAGGGTCTGCCAAGCTAGTACGTGGTTTGCACTGTGATGCTGAGATCTGGGATCTTATATCTTTAATTTTTTCATTAAAGACGTTCATAAAGCTTGTACTGCTAATTTCTGTTGATATTTGGCACTGTAGATCTGAATTCCCATTTGTTTATTTATCATTTTTTGCTAAATTTAGGATTATGTTAATTTAGGATTTTTATTATTGCTACGAAGGTCCAAGTCTTTAGAGTCCTGGTGCTTCCTGTCTTGCTATATGGATGACCCCTTTGGTACTGTGTCTCACCGGAAAATCCTTGGGTACCGTTGGTTTGACTTTGTGTTGAATGAGTGGTTGCTCATGGAGTCCTGAATGAGGCACATTACCTGCATTGTGAGGGAGCATCAGTTACGGCACTATGGCCATGTGGCGCGTTTCCCCGAGGGTGATCCAGCTTGTAAGTTCCTCATTGTTGGGGATCTGAGTGGCTGGACCAGGCCAGTGGGTCGCCCACGTAACACCTGGCTGTGGCAGATAGAGGTTCATTTCCGGAGGATGGGACTGGACCGTGTGTCTGCCTGGGGTGTTGCAAACTGGAATCCCGAGTTGTTTCGTCGTGTAGTGGGTGCGGCAACACACCGTACCAGTGCATGCTCCCCAACTTGACTTGACTTGACTTGACTTATCTATTATTGTAGAATAGTAGTCTGAGTGGGCTTTAAAGAGAGCTTTTTATATTTTTTTAACACTGTCTGTCCATGCAGTTTGAAACACTTGCAGCTTTGTTGTTGTCCATCTGCTCTCCAGTTTTCAACACTCTAATTTTAGAGCTTGAGTGTTTTCTTTAAACTAGGGAGAGTTTCTATGTGCTTTGATCACTTTTGTTTTAAGGGGAGCAACTGCATCCAGAGCATTTCTTAAGGTCATATTATAATGTGATGTTAGCTGATGAAAATTTTTTTCAATCTTTACATTCAATATTAACTGATCTAAATGATTTTCCACAATTTCACTTGACTTTTTTGAAGCAGAATTACAATCTAGATGTCGCACTGTCTTTGTCTTAATCTGTGAGTGTATTGGTAAAGGTAGACCCAAATCAAACATAATTAAGCGGTGATCGGAAGTGAACCTTCATTTAATGGAGTACAGTGATCCCTCGCTATATCGCGCTTCGCCTTTCGCGGCTTCACTCTATCGCGAATTTTATATGTAAGCATATTTAAATATATATCGCGGATTTTTTGCTGGTTCACGGATTTCTGCGGACAATGGGTCTTTTAATTTCTGGTACATGCTTCCTCAGTTGGTTTGCCCAGTTGATTTCATACAAGGGACGCTATTGGCAGATGGCTGAGAAGCTACCCAGCTTACTTTTCTCTCTCTCTCTGCGCTGACTTTTTCTGATCCTGACGTAGGGGGATTGAGCAGGGGGGCTGTTCGCACACCTAGACGATACGGACACTCGTCTAAAAATGCTGAAAGATTATCTTCACGTTGGCTACCTTCTGTGCAGCTGCTTCGTGAAGCGACATGCAGCACGGTGCTTCGCATACTTAAAAGCACGAAGGGCACGTATTGATTTTTTTATCTGTCTCTCTCTCTCTCTCTCTCTCTCTGCTCCTGACGGAGGGGGTGTGAGCTGCTGCCTTCAACAGCTTTGTGCCGCGGTGCTTCGCATATTTAAAAGCAAACAGCCCTATTGATTTGTTTGCTCCTTTGAAGAGGAAGATATGTTTGCATTCTTTTAATTGTGAGACTGAACTGTCATCTCTGTCTTGTCATGGAGCACAGTTTAAACTTTTGAAAAAGAGACAAATGTTTGTTTGCAGTGTTTGAATAACGTTCCTGTCTCTCTACAACCTCCTGTGTTTCTGTTTCTGCGCAAATCTGTGACCCAAGCATGACAATATAAAAATAGCCATATAAACATATGGTTTCTACTTCGCGGATTTTCTTATTTCGTGGGTGGCTCTGGAACGCAACCCCCGCGATGGAGGAGGGATTACTGTAATATTTAAATTTTGAATTTCAACTTTGTAAGATATAATTAAATCTAATGTATGGTTATGATTATGTGTTGGACCTTTTACAATCTGACAAAATCCTACTGAATTTAACAAATAAGTAAAACATTTGCTTAAAGTGTCAGTTTCAACATCAATGTTTGCATTAAAATCTCCCATCAATATTACGTGATCATAATTTAAAACCAAATCAGATAAAAGGTTGCCAAATTCAGTCATGAACAATGAATATGGCCCTGGTGGTCTGTAGACTAGCACTACAATTGTGTTGGAATCTGTTTTAATATTTAAAATGAATGCCTTAAAGGATGTGAAGTTGCCTAAATTTTTATAAGTGATTTGTATTTTGTTACTGTGAATTTTTCCAAGGCCTCCACCTCAACCAGAATCTCTAGACTTATGAAGGAATGTGTGTCCGTCTGGTGACGCCTCAGGTGTGGAACAGTAACAGGATTTTCTAAGCCAGGTTTCAGTGAGACGACACAGATCAAATTTTGTACTTAATACAATACGAGGGGGGACCCAAAAATAACCGGAATTTTGTTGTTGTTAGGTTATTTATTTATTTCCGGTTATTTTTGGGTCCCCCCTCGTATTATTTACCAAAGCAGCTTTACTTCCAAGAGAGTGAATGTTCAATAAGCAGCATTTAAAATTTCATACTTCTTTCTGAGCTGGTGATATATTTTTTATTTTAATTAAGGGTCTGGTTTTATCTCTTGGTCTAAATTATACAACTTATTTTTCGGTTGTCAATTAATTTAAGGTCTGCAGCATGACTAAATTTACTGGATGTCCCACAACAGGGATTATGGGTAACACCTTCAGGAAAGTAACAGGTGGGATTAACAACAGACTGTGATATAAGATCGCATGACTGTGGCCTGGTTGGTGCTCTAATCAGTCAGCCAGGCAGTTTTGCTGCCATATTTTGAGAAATACATAAGATCCCCTCCAGTTTGGATGAAGACCATCTCTTTTGAAAAATCCATGCCTTTCTCAAAAATCAATGGAATTGTTCACAAAGGCTGTGCTTTTGCACACCAGGTTTCTAGCCAGCAGTAAAGGGAATGCAAGCCGTTATAAATCACATCCCCTCTATGTAATCTTGGTAAGGGGCCGGATACAACTATGTTCTGACATTTTCTTTTAGCTTTGGTGCCTAGAGAGATGAAGTTCCTCTTTAATACCTCAGATTGCTGTAAATAAATACCATTAGTGCCAACATGCAGCAATAAGGTAAATAGTTCATAGTTCGCAACACGATCCAATACGGCCTCTATGTCAGAAATCTTGGCCCCTGTGAGGCATTTAAAATTAAATGCTGGTTTAACTTAGTTTGGAATTCTAACATTCCGCACTATGGAATTGCCAATTATGAGCACTTTGTTATTCTCAGTATCCACAGATGGGTTGCAGAGTGCTGAAAATCTGTTCTGGATCTGAATTGATGACCTGGATGCCGAGGGACTACATTTTGGCTTCTTAGGCCCCCATCTTACTTTTACCCAGTCGCCCTGCTGCTAAATTGGTGCTGCTGTTTTCGGCCGCTCACTGAGTACAGTAGAACTTGGAGAGACTGAAGCCAAATCAGAAGTAGCTGAATTGTCTAAACAAACTGATTTGATCCAGTTTTCGGTTTGCCTAATTGCTATCAGATTCCTAATGTGGTCCTCCAATTTGTGTATTTTCCCGACCAAGTCTAAATTAACTAAACCCCTTTGGCACGTGAAGCTGTCTACACTGTCGGCCGGAAAACCTGAACTGTACATGCTGCAGGACACACAACATATAAACATGTCCTCAACTGGCAGAGAACAGATGGAACTTTTGTTTAGCGCTGATATCATCTTCTCTGTTTTTGTAGTAACTTTGGCACTTTCTGCGGTCAGCTGAATCACTAAGAGACTGTTGGCTTTAAGTTTCTAGCACCCGCTGGGAAAGCAACTTCTAGTTCTCAGTGATGGTTATTTCTCCTGGTTGGCTGTCAACTTTACTCCAGTTGAGCTTACTCAGGTATTTGCGAAGGGCTATGTGCCTGTGTGAGACGTGCTTTGTGCTTCAGCTTGCTGCTGCTCAGAAGAGGTGTGGCCTGAAAGAGAGAGAGAGAGAGAGAAAGAGGTCAAGTGTGAGCTTCACTGCATCCTTGCATCACCCATCATCAACAGGTGCTTATAGCGCGACTGTGGTCGACTTGTATTTGCTTTCGGGGTGAGCCGCCGCAACACTGGGAACCTGGCTTTGGGACACTCTTTGGAGTGTTGTCCCACTGGGGGGAGTCCCAAAAGAGTTTAGAAAAGATCAGCTGTAAATGTATGGTATTTCTAAAAGTTAGCTTTTTTTCAGTTTTATTCCCTCAGTCACGTTCACACACTTCCCCATACCCACCACCTTTGTGATCTTACTCTAACTAATGTAGGAAGGATGGTCCTTGGGTGTGTGTGAACTGTTAACATTTGAATCTGATGATTGCATATAGCGTAGAACTGACCTCTCTGTTCTATTCTTTCCTCTGCCTGTCCTGGAGTACAAAAGAAAGAGCACAGTGCACCAAAATGAGGAGACTGCATGGGCAAGATTGGAAACAAAAAAAAAACGCGGTCACTGATTACAAGCGCAAGAAGGCATGCGAATGAATATAAATAATGTTGCATCAATGCCACAATGTGACTGAGAGAATAAAAGTGAAAAAAATATGGTAACTTTTACAAGTACTATAAATGTACACCATCTGTTACAGACGCAAACCAAATGTATGTGTTTATTGTATAATATTAACAATAAGAACAGCTCACTACTGAAAACGGCAAATACAGGAGTCAGTCGGAATCAAACTGGAGACTCTTGCTTACAAGTTAGCAAATTTTACCACTACACCACGGAACCTGTTGTATCGTCCTTGAACCTTTTGTGAAAGTGTTTATTTGATCTTTGGACTTTAGACTTCACATATTATATAGTTTATGCCAACATTTTGTCATTTACTACTAAAATGTGAAAAATGTTTCTGTTTTAATAATGTGTTTACACAGATTATTGTAGAAACTGAACACACGTGAAATGCATTTGTTCCAAATAACGATCTATTATTTCCACTCTAAAACTCCAGCACTTCACTCCCAGATAATGAAGGCATGAGCTGGGAGAACTTTGTGCATGTTCTGTGGCGGTGGGGGGATGGAATAGCAGGCTGCTTGCTGCTTGTGTTTATCGGCACATTTACAGGACAAAAGACGCTGATGGAGAGGTGCGAATGGATTTAAGGTGGGCCGGATCTACGAGTTTTTTCATAGGCTCTGGTAATTCTAGTGTTAAAACCCTCCATGATGATATGGGGCATATTGGATCTGACAAGGTGATTCATCTGGCCAGAGAAAGATTTTATTGGCCTTACATGCAACGAGAGATTGACGATTATGTAATTTAACAATGCGCCTGCATCAAGCAGAAGCACCATAGTATCCCAGACAGAGCACCTATGGACTCTATTACTACGAGCGAACCTTTTGAACTGCTCTCTGTGGACTTTTTGCATCTTGAGCCAAGTTAAGGAGGTTATGAATATGTTCTGGTTCTGATGGGTCGCTTCATTCGCTTTGCACAAGCATATGCCACCAAAAACAAATCTGGAAAAACTGCAGCTGAGATGATTTTCCAAGACTTTATCCCTTGTTTTGGCTACTCTGCAAAGCTGCACCATGACCAGGGACGCGAGTTTGAAAATAGCTTATTCCAGAGGCTCCAACAACTATCTGGAATAGCTCACTCCCGCACCACCCCCTATCATCCACAGGAGAATCCAGTAAAACGATTTATAGATAGATAGATAGATAGATAGATAGATAGATAGATAGATAGATAGATAGATAGATAGTGTGAGGGATGGCCGGCCATTTACCCCGGCCAATACCCCCAGGCCGCTAGATGGAGCCCACCCTGTAGCATGGAAGTGCCCCGAAGACCAGCAGGGAATTATGGACAATGGAGTTTTTATTCCCAACCCTGCTGGACACCGTGGGGCCCACCAGAGGACGCTGCAGGGAGGCTCAAGGACTTATACGTGCCCTATAACCCGGAAGCACGTCATAATCATATGACCAGAGGGAACGTCGTGTTTCCGGGTTGAAAAGAAGGATTTTTTATCTGACCTGGAAGTAAGATGGGAAACACTTCCGGGTCAGGGAATATAAAAGGACGATGGGAAATCCCAGACGTGGAGCTGAGCTGGGTGGAAGGGTGGCAACGCGTCTGGGAGTGGAGGATTGGTTATTGTTTATGGAAATATTATTATTTGAGTATTGTGGAGTGGAGGGTGCTTTGTGCACATTTATTATTATTATTATTATTAATAATAAAGTATTATTTGGACTTTTATCTGGTGTCTGACGTCTAGTCTGAGGGTTCAAGGGGTCACGGAGACCTTAATCTGTCACGATAGATAGATAGATAGATAGATAGATAGATAGATAGATAGATACTTTATTAATCCCAAGGGGAAATTCACATACTCCAGCAGCAGCATACTGATAAAGAACAATATTAAATTAAAGAGTGATAACAATGCCGATAACAATGCAGGTATACAGACAGACAATAACTTTGTATAATTTTAATGTTTACCCCTCTGGTGGAATTGAAGAGTCGCATAGTGTGGGGGTGGAAAGATCTCCTCAGTCTGTCAGTGGAGCAGGACATTGACAGCAGTCTGTCGCTGAAGCTGCTCCTCTGTCTGGAGATGACACTGTTTAGTGGATGCAGTGGATTCTCCATGATTGACAGGAGCCTGCTCAGTGCCCGTCGCTCTGCCACGGATGTCAAACTGTCCAGCTCCGTGCCTACAATAGAGCCTGCCTTCCTCACCAGTTTGTCCAGGCGTGAGGCGTCCCTCTTCTTTATGCTGCTTCCCCAGCACACCACTGCGTAGAAAAGGGCGCTCGCCACAACTGTTTGATAGAACATCTGCAGCATCTTATTGCAGATGTTGAAGGACGCCAGCCTTCTAAGGAAGTATAGTCGGCTATGTCCTTTCTTACACAGAGCATCAGTATTGGCAGTCCAGTCCAATTTATCATCCAGCTGCACTCCCAGGTATTTATAGGTTTGCACCCTCTGCACACAGTCACCTCTGATGATCACAGGGTCCATGAAGGGCCAGGTCCTCCTAAAATCCACCACCAGCTCCTTGGTTTTGCTGGTGTTCAGTTGTAGGTGGTTTGAGTCGCATCATTTAACAAAGTCCTTGATTAAGTTCCTATACTCCTCTTCCTGCCCATTCCTGATGCAGCCCACGATAGCAGTGTCGTCAGTGAACTTTTGCACGTGGCAGGACTCTGAGTTGTATTGGAATTCCAATGTATATAGGCTGAACAGAACTGGAGAAAGCACAGTCCCCTGCGGCGCTCCTGTGTTGCTGACCACAATGTCAGACCTACAGTTCCCGAGACGCACATACTGAGGTCTGTCTGTAAGATAGTCCACGATCCATGCCACCAAGTTTAACTCAACTCTGCTTCAAACCTTGGAAGAAGAGAAAAAGTCCAAGTGGAAAGATTATCTACCGGAAATAGTGGATGCATACAATTGTACAAGACACGAATTAACTGGCTATTCACAATTTTTTCTGTTGTATGGCAGAGCTCTAAGATTACCTATCGATTTGTTGTTTAATCTTACAACTGACAATGAGGAAACAGACAACCAGGACTTTGTACAAAAATGGGCAACCAAGATGTAAGAAGCTTACCAGATTGCTGCAGATAACAGTCGGAAAGCATCGGGCAAGGGTAAGCAATACTATGATTGTACAATGAGGGGTGCTGTCCTTCAAACAGGTGACAGAGTCCTAGTCAGAAACCTATCTCAGAGAGGTGGCTCAAGAAAACTCTGTGACTACTGTGAAAAAGAGGAATGTCGTATTGTGGAGAGAATTAAAGACAGCCCAGTGTATAAGGTACAGCCAGAAGCTGGTAGCAGAACACCCCAGATACTACAATGCAACCTCCTGCTACCTGTCAATGACTTGCCTATTGAAAGAGACACTAAGTCAAACACAGTGAAAAGGAAAATGCTGAGACCAGCAAGAACACAGTGAGACATCAGACTTACCATCTGATCACTCTGATGAGGAATATGAAACCTCATATTGTACCCGCTGCTTCCCATGCTGTCTTGCGCATGTCAGATCTGAGGTCACAGAACAACCTGAGTCATGCTTCATGCTCAGAGCCAAGGCCCAAGAGTTCTACCCTGAACCACGACAACCTGACAGAAAAACTCTGCAAGGAACTGCTGCCTGCTTCTTTTATGCATTTTCACTATATCACTGTGGCTACCCCCTGTAGCAAGAGTGGCTTGTACCTGGCCCAGGTTCCCCTAGGCCTGATGCCGGTAACAAGTCCAAGACAGAACTGACTGTTTGGAGGCAAGATGGTGGCTTTAAAGACCAGTATAGGAAGTGATGTCATCATTGGGGTTGGAACCTGGTGGGATGCCCCCTGGTCTTTTGAGGAATTATAATTATACATGCTCTTTAGCTGCCTCCTACTCGCACGTTTGTGACAGTATATATTTGATTTTCGCATGGCACAATTTGCAGACGGCATGGCTCTTGTCAGTTTCCTTAGTGCCTTCTTTATTGTGAAAGCCGAAATGAGCCCACACTTCCATTTTTTACGCCATGGGAGCCGGTCTAACTACTCTGGATTCAGCCATCGATTGTTACATTACTAGTCAGCTTGATTTGTCACAGTACGATCCACATTGTTGGCCAGATTTACGCGCCTGAGTATTGAAAGCCTACATATGTCAACCCTTACACTACTTCTACTTCCTGTCTCAATGTACGTTGTTACATTACCTGAAGATAGATAACAACACTAGTATCTTGTGTTCGGGGGTTTAAACACAACGCAAATAGAACTGTGTACCTTGAATCTTTGTATGTAAACTAATAATTAATAATCGATAGTATGTTTTTGAGAATTGATACAATATCAAAAAACATAATATTGCAATACTCAAGTGTATCGATGTTTTTTTACACTGCTACTTTTGACACACACCTGATTAACTGACAGCACTCCAATGGAGGCCTGTCGTCTTACAAATGCCAGGTGACCCAGATAGTAAAACAGAAAATCGAAAGCAGCAAATGTGGAGTGAACAATTTGATTTCATTATGAATTCTCTTCTGTTCCTTTTAATAGTTTAAACACCTGGCAGGTTCAAACTGACTGTACATCTAAATTTGATATTGTCAGTTTTTAATTTTCCAAATAAATCATTCACCTGGAACCAATCCACTTTGACCTAGGTCTTTGACAAAAATGGATGGAAAATCCTCCAAGTGTGGACAAAATAAAATGAACACTGAACTTTTAAATTCTTAAACATGGTAGTTTTTAAAAAAAATTTGTTAATAAAAAAGAAAGAAATTGTGCAACTTTGATCATTAATCCCTCATTTATGATATAAAAGGCTGTCTTTAAAGGTGATTGGCTAAAGGTGTTCCAGGAATAACTGACACCTGACAATGTTGGATTTACCAATGCTGCTCAGATGTTCAGTCCCAAAGCTCAGTATTATGAAAGGTGCTTATTATTCCGAAGTATCCTTTTTTAACAATATTTTAGCAAAAATGTATGTGTTTTGTTCATTTTGAGCATATGAGTGAATTACTGATGTTTTTTTTCTGTGGAAGTTTTTCACATTGTTTGCCATTGTACAGCATTGGTCACCATTGGGTTCTATTATATCAAAGTTATTTTCACTCTGTTCTACATGAAACATGTTTTACATGTTGCTGCTCTTAGGATCCAGCTTAGGTCCAGTAGGTTACCACCTACTAGGAAAATGAGCCTGGACTTCATCTGTGGTCTAGCGATCCACGTCTTGCTTACAGAGGAATCGAAGCATTATGCACATCTAAGTCTGTTCCTCAGAGAGTCGCAGTCAGGGCAGCTGATGGAACGGTCCTTACGGATGACACTGCAGTTGTGACCAGCTGGGCCGGCTACTTTGAGCAGTTGTTCAAAACTGATCCTCCGGCTAGGACGTTGGATATCTCTGGGTTCACTGTTCTTTAGGTTGATCCTCCAATTAGCTGTGTACCACCCAATCTCACTGAGATTGCACAGGTGGTGAACCAGCTGAGGGGGAGAAAGGCTGCAGGGATCTGTGGTATCTGGGGAGAACTTCTCAAGGCAGGTCGTAAGGCTGTTCTCTTGCCATTGAAAGCAATATTTGCTTCCATTTGGGAGACTGGCATCATCCCAACTGACTGGAAAATGGGACTTGTCATCCCTATCTGGAAAGGGAAGGTGATCGCCTGGATTGCAGCAACTACAGGGGGATAACATTGCTGTCGGTGCCGGGTAAGGTCCTTGCTAGGGTTGTCCTCAATAGGATCCGTGATCACTTGCTCACCTACCAGTGACCGGAACATTCTGGTTTTACGCCTAAGAAGTCTACCATCGACCACATCCTGGCACTGAGGGTTCTCGTGTAGCGCAAACGCGAATATTGGCAGAGTTTCTTTGCAGCCTTTGTCGATTTTGATCTCAGTTGACTCAGTTGATTGAGCTGCCCTGTGGGACATCATGAGGGTTTGCAGGATGCCCTCAAGGTTGCTGGATATCATGGCTGGCCTGTACACTGGTACTGTGAGGGCTGTGCAGAGTGGAGGTAGGACCTCTGCGTTTTTCCCAGTTGATTCTGGTGTTTGTCAGGGGTGTGTTCTTGCTCATACTCTGTTCAATGCTTGTATGGACTGGGTGCTAGGCAAGGTCGTGGGGTCCAGCAGTTGTGGAGCATCTGTTGGTGAAGAAAGATTCACTTATCTTGACTTTGCTGACGATGCTGTGATCTTCGCGGAGTCAATGGAGGCTCTGATTGGGGCGCTCGAGAGACTGAGTGAGGAGTCTGAGTGTCTGCGCTTGCGAGTGTCCTGGATAAAAACCAAGATCCAGGCCTTTAATGACCTCTTGGGCACAGCCATCAACAGTGTGTCTGTTTGCGGAGAGAGTGTTGACCTTGTCGAGAGGTTTACTTACCTTGGCAGTGACATTCATGTCTCTGGTGACTCTTCCTATGAAGTCAGTAGACAGATTGGGAGAGCATGGGGAATCATGAGGTCAGTGGAAGAGGATGTGTGGTGCGAAGGTCACATACCCAAGGAAGGTCCAAGTCTTTAGTCCTCGTGATTCCTGTCTTGCTATATGGTTGCAAGACTTGGATGCTATCCAGTGACCTGAGATGAAGACTGGAGTCCTTTGGTACTGTGTTTCTCCGGAAAATCCATGGATACCATTGGTTTGACTTTGTGTCGAATGAGTCGTTGCTCATGGAGTCCCGAATGAGGCACATTACCCACATTGTGAGGTAGAGTCAGTTACGGCACTATGTCCATGAGGCGTGTTTCCCCGAGTGTGATCCACCTCATAAGATCCTCATTGTTGGGGACCTGAGTGGCTAGACCAGGCCAAGGGGTCACCCACGTAACACCTGGCTGCGGCAGGTAGAGGGTCATTTCCGGATGGTGGGACTGGACCGTGTGTCTGCATGGGGGGTTGCAAACTGGGATCCCAAGTTGTTTTGTCATGTAGTGGGTGCTCCCCAACTTGACTTGACTTGACTACATGAAAACATGAGATTAAAATTTTTCCTTGGCCATTACTAAGAACTACATAGCGTAAGTAACATAAAAAATATATGTTTTTGGTGGAGTATTCCTTTAATGGCTTGTTGAATGCAGTTAATCTGCTTCTATGGAAAAACAGTTGAGTACTGGAAATTTAATGGTTTGAAGAGTTCATTTTTAGGAGCTTTTGCATAAAATACAAGAAACACCTGCTATCATCATTTTATCTGTCTGAGTGTGTGTCCACTTTCATGAAACAACTTAGCTCCCAGTGAACTGATTTTATTGAGATTTGATAGAATATTTGACACATTTAATCTATAAGAACATTTAATGGAAAGTTTTTCTTACATTGAGACATTCAAATAGAGAACCTTTAGAAGTGTGATTATCTTACATTTAAATAAATGAAACATATTTATGGAAATCACTGTGATTCTAGTGGTTAGCCTTACACTTCTATGGTCATTGGTTCAGTCATGTCTTGGCCTGTGGGCTTTCAATACTGTCACTAGTTACTGTTAATTCTTTCCAGATCCTAAACATCTGCAAATTAGATTGCTGATTCTGAAGTGGATCACTGGAAGTAAATTGCCTTAAGATGGAATAGCATTGTGCCCATTATTGGTCCGTGCCTTGTTTCTATATTGATAAAGAAAAGTAAACATATTACTTGCAAAGGGAGAGTAACTGGTCTGGTTAAACTAGTACCTAGCCCTGGTACTGCAGACACACTGCTTCATTTGACAAATTAACAGAAACAGCCTAACCAAAATCCTTTGTCTTCATCATTTCTTTTTTTTTGTCTTTATCATTTCTTTTCACGTTCTTGTTTTGGTAGAGCATCAAACAAATAGTGATTTAAGTTCCAAAAATGGTCGAAGTCCCACCAAATTCTTCCAGCACGGTCTCCTATTGGAAATGCCTGCCTATTGGAATCATGAGCTTCCTTCCATCTCTCACAAACATCTTTACTAGAATTTTATGTTTTGCTCATCTGGAAGTCATTCTCAGTGGCTTGCCTAAACTCCTCCCACGTATAGAACAATATTGAAGTTGTGACACTTTCAGATCTAAAGACAATCCTCCAAAATTTCATAGTAGACTGTATTTAATTGATTCTCTCACAAGTTCAGTCTAACTTGAAGCCATTTCTTATACTGACAACATATGATAAACTTAGACTCTGTGACCCTCCTTTCCAAGAAATGTGTGAGAAGATCTTCTGAAACTGAACATACTTTTACACCATTGAGATCTATTGGGCCATTTCTTTTGTGTTTGGTTTATTTAGTTTTTTTAATTAAAATTATACATTTTGCTTTTTAAAAGTTTCATACTTCTGCTTTCCTGTTGGCTAGAAACCTGTGAACGTTATGGAATGGCATGATGGAAGGACAGGAAAAGACAGAAACTGACATTTTCCATTTTCAATTCATTATTTTCCTCTTTAATGGTCAGGTTTGTAATATGCCTATAGCCTGATGTAATAAAAGTGAGAATTTTGATTCTAACAGTTAACATAATAGAAGACTGACCACTGTTTTAGAAATAGCATTAGTATTTTTCTATCTGTTGTTTAATTTTGACATTTTTTCTCTTTTTTCCTCCAGTGAAGAAAGCCAAGTTCAGTGGACCCCAGGGTAAGTGTTTGGTCTTTTTAATTATATGTGCATAGTAGATGAGCTAGTAATGAGTTGGGAGTCCTCATGGTAAAGTTTCACATAAAAATACTTTTCACATAACTACACTGGATCAAGGAGTGACAATAAAATAAAAGTGAATTATTTCTGTGTAGCAAAGAAAAAGAAAAGCACAAATGCACCATCACTAAGTGTAAGCAGAAACCTATATGCTCTATAATGCTTAAACATTTAAAGTAAGGCAAACCTGCCTCGACAATAATAAACAATGAGAGTAAACTTAACTTGGTAATCATTTATTACATATAAAATTTGCATATATAGTACATGTGATTTTGATATAGAGGCTTCTTTTACTACTGAAAAGAAAGTTTTATTTTCTAAAAACATTTTAATAGAAATAGTTAAAAAAAATGGCAAAGCAAAAAAATATCACATGATGACAAATACTATACACAAAAGGTGAAAAAACACAAAACAATGTAAATAAAAGGGAGACTGACTGTTCCATGCAATTTATTGCACCATATTATGTGCTGTCCCTCACAAAATGTTTAAAAGTCACAATTGTCCATATGTTGGAAATAACTGCTGCAGCTGCAGTGAGGACGGACACACAAGTGCCTTGATTTAGATGTCTGTAGCTCTGGTGGAGAAGTATCAGCAAGCTTTTCAAAAGCAGACAAAATTGAAAGCAATTCATATTTTAACATGCAGATAAACCTTTTTGTTTTATTTGTAACTTTACAATTAATTACATTTCTGCGTTTTTCTCCATAGTGGCTAACTATGATAGAATAAGCATCCCACTAACTTTACCACTAGAAATACATTTTTGTAAATATTCTAGCAACCATGACTTTGAATACTTGGTGGAAAAAAGGTGAGGTTGTACCTTAAATATACTGTAAGCATATGTCTCTTCACATTTTTTTCCTGCTTTTTGATTTGTCATCACATTTGCATGCTTTTGTTCGGTGCACTTCAGTCATGCTACTAAAAAATTAGTCACACTAGAAAATTCAGTTCCTAATCTTTGGTCTAATAAATTAAATTCATAAACAAAAAAAAAATCTTTAACATTTTATTTGATAAATCTTTAAAGAGAACACTCTAATACAAAACGTTTTTCAAATCGAAAAATGGTATCCTGTCACTGTTGTACTCACTGGCTTTTTTGATCTGGTGAACCTATCAACTGTTTGTATAGTTCCAGCCAAGAAAAAGTTTGATACAACCTCTGCCTACAGGATTTCATATGTCAGCTACTGTGTTATAAGCACAGCTAGCAAAAAATGACCAAAAGGCCAAGAAATACATCATTTGTAAATAATGAGCTAATTAATTGAATCTCTCACTTATTACTGTAGGTCACTGTAATACGTATAAAAGTTTAATATGTCACTGTGCTGTTTACAAAAATATTTTATAAATCCACTTTTCTTTCAACTCACATGTACAGCTAACACAGGGCCAGATTTAGTACACAGGAGTTCACCTTATAAGAACTGCTAGGCAAGCATTAGAAGACAAGACAGGGACAACTGTGAAATGGGCGTTTCTGTGTATCAAAGTCAGCATGAAACTATCCTCTGTGCCTTGTTTGGGAATGGCATGATTCACCGAAGTGGGGGCCTGCACATGAAGGAAGAGTATAAAGCCTTGGAATATTGCCCGGCACACCTTTGAAGCCAACGAACAGATGGGAGATACTGTCATCTGATCCGGAAAATCCTTCCAATGCAGCGACAAAAATGGCAGACTCTATGCATCGGGCTCCCATTCCCGAACTTGGTTTTTGTCATGGCTTCCTCATCTGTTATGCTGCGTAAACCGTCATTAAAGAAAGCTAAGTTATTTCTCCTATGTGATTTCTTACTGCCGTATCACCAAGGGAGAGGTATTGCCTTTTTATATTATAGCTATATAGTTTTGGGTTATGTAACATGCCGCAATTACAAAAGAACTTATTCCAACAAGGTAGCTAGTGCCCCCTGCTGGATAAAGTCACTTGCTATTTTGAAAAACTTTTTGAAGTGTTTGTTCTGAATATATTGACTTTAATGAAAGTATATGAACTCAACGTAGTGTTTTTTTTTAATCACAGTGGAATAATATTTATTTTTTTGAAAACTCTTAGTTCCTTAATATGGAACTGGTAATACTGAGGAAATTAGTATCTATAATGATTTAACAATGCACCAGTTTAGTGGCAATGGATTTCAAGCCAGACATTTTTCTTCAAAATATGTGACTGACAACCTGGCATATCCCTTAATAATAGTTAGCTGATTTATGATTTGTGAGGAAAAAAATGTAAGATGCATGCTCTAGTAGGTCTCTGCATCTGCCACTAAAACAAATTCAGTTTGCAGTGTTACTTTCATCGACCTCTTCTAGTGCAAGTAAGCCTGCAGATGAAAAGAGAAGTTATAATTTCTGGATATGATAAAAGCATTAGCTTTTCAACTGTTAATCAAAAAGTAATTCACTGCTTGCAAAAAATAATGACCATAAAGGAAAGAAAATGGCAAGTGAGCAGAATCAGTTGTAGTAAGACTACTATGTTGTATTTTAGTTTTTCACTTTATTAAAGATAGTAAATGCTAAATACAAAAACAAAATAAGCAAACAATAATATGAAAGATAGAAAAAATATAGGGGGAACATCACCCCAAAGATCGTATAATATAGAGAGTAAAAGGAAAAAAAAGAAAAAATTTCAATAATTTGAACAACACAATGGTGTGGAAACAAAATACAATAATGAAAAAATATCACAAAATTATTCATGAGAGAGAGGGAGAGAAAGATTATACTTTTAGATAGGCAGTGTATAGCGGATAAGAACAAAAATGAAATCCCCAGGAAATAACTAAGGGGAATTATCAACATAAAATGTTTTTCAACAAAAGAAATTGAAATAATGCAGTAATAATAATAATTTGGTGGAATCAAAGAATATGTAGAAAAAAAAATACAAAAAAATGAATAGGCACAATTAAATACAAGGTGGAAATGAAGAAGGGCTAGATTAGCACTGCAAAAGATGCACAAATGCAGTAGATAAAAGGAAATCCCAGGACAAAATGAGTAGAAAGACATTGGTGTTGAGACTAGTCCTTCATAGGATGTGATATTATTTAATTGCAAATCAGGCAGAGAGTGGCACCATAAAATACAGCTGGCATAAATTTCAGCCAATACATTTTGAAAAACTGTCTTCATCAGGACTTCTGTTTTAAAGAATATACTTCTTTGAACAAACGTATACAGTGCCAGAAGACAGAGCAAACAGAGTTGTCATACCTCATATATGTGAGTGTCACTGAATAACAGAAGTTAACATATGGTACTTTCCCAAAGGCTTGCAAACAAGAATGCTAAACCAGAAAGAAACAAACTTTTTTAAGGGAGTGTGAAAATACTGATTGTTTATAAAACAAAAGCAAATGCTTCTTACCTGATGTGACAACTTTTTAGAATATACTGCAATAAATAAATAAATAATGTTTTGTTATACTTTTCATAGCACTATTGCAAAATATATAGAAATAAATAAACTATGATGTCACATATATCATTAATCATCAGAAGTGCTGGTTTAAAAATATGTATCAAGTTAGTGTAAACTTACCCAAGCACATTAAGGTATTGGGACAAGGATGAAGGAAAAACTCTCAACCTGGAAAAGAAAGTAGAGGTAACAAGGATTGACTTATCAAAGGAAACAAGCAAGGTTTATAGTAGATATTGTTGTTATTGCTTTTTTTCCTGAATTTTAGTCCATATCAACTTCTTAAAGTGCTAGATAATGGGGGTGGGGGCAACTGTGAAAACTGGGCTGAAACTGAGCTATCCATTGGTAATGAGCCTTTCCCTGTACGTGGCTTGAAGTAGGTGAGATCTTTGATAAAAGCAGATTCACTCAGTGGTATAGCACATATTTTAATAATGAAAAGAGAGCAGACAACATGGAACCTTGTGGTTTACTTGAAAGAAGACACCTTTGGGTATGTGAAAATACCATTATTGCTTTTGATTGACTTGTGGGTTTATTGCAATGTACACAAACAACTTTGAAATATGGCTGTGTCCAGCCATTGTGACACCTCCTACAAAAGTCAATATCTTGTTGTTAGTACTAAAACATGAAAAAAAATGTCTTTTAGGTACAGTATGTGTTCAACATTTCTTGCATTTCCTGTCATCCTACACTTACATAGATCTTTGTAGACACATGAAATGCATGTGTTTCAAATAACAAAATATTTTTTAGCCAATACAACTCTAGGTACTACCTCACTCCCTGATAAACAAGGCTTGATCTGGGAGAGGTTTTTGTTGTTTCTGTGGCAGTGGGAGGTTGGGATAGTAGGCTGCTTGCTACTTGGGGTTATCGACACATTCACAAGACAAAAGAGTCTGATGGAGAGGTGCGCACCGATTTAAGGTGGGCCGGGTTTACAAGTTTTTTTGCAGCCTTTGGTAATTCTAGTGTTAAGTGATAACCCTTCAGCTGTGACTATCTAAGAAGAGAAAGAAAAAATTCCCCAAAAAGTTGCAGGAAAAAATAGAAGAAATCTTGGGAAGGGCAACTCAAATAAAGACCTCCTTCCAGGTTGGTTGGGCATGCAATGCGTATCAAAAATAGGGTAACACAAAAAACAGAATACAGGTAATTCTCTTCTCAGTGCTAGTTGACCAATCTATCATTGCCAGAAATACAATTTAATAGTACAATATAATTTGATTTTGGATAGCACTCATTATCAAGTGCAGGCACAGATTGTTGTGGTACTTGTGGTAACTTCCAAGACAAAATGCAAGAATAGATTATACCAATCACTAAATACAGAAATAGCACATGTAAAGATACAGATTCTTTAAAATATGCAGAAAATGAAGTAGAACCTGATTAACAAAATGGAAACCAACAATATCTGGCCATTAATTAATTGTAGACTTACGGTCAGTTGACAAAAGAAGGGAAGAAATTCTGAGAAAGAGAGTCAGAGACTCTCTTGGATATAGTTTGAATCCATTAAACTCATCTGCATCCACCACTCCTGACTTTTTTCATGCTGGCTAGATTAAGCATTGGGATCTGGGAGTTCATAGAGTTCAAGGCATATTAAAATTTGCTGCAGGATGTTGGTAACAGCACTTCACAGATGAGAGAGGGGACTATGCTTGAACCATTTTTTGGGCTTCAACTGGCTGTAATGAAGGAACTACAGACAAAAAGACTGTAATGTCAAAGTTTAGCAGTAGGCTAGACATGAGTTTCCAATGCACAAGAATAGTACATGAGCAAGATAAGAGTGTGTAATATGTAAAAGTGTGATTTGCCAATATTTTTAAACTATTAATATGTGTAGACTGTAGAGAATCTTTTATCAGTGCCTCGTGAAAAAGATTGAAATGGAAAAACGAAAAAACACTAAATATTGTGGAGGTGTTTTGGTGAATACTTTTTCTCAGTGTTGCATAGAAGATTGGGGCAGTGCCGTAGGACTGGCAGACTGATATCGTGGATCCATTTTTTAAAAGGTGAAGAAGAGTGTGTGATCTCATTGATGAAGGATCACATTCCTCAGTCTCCCTAGGAAAAAACTATGCTGGATTAATGGAATGGGGACTCTGTAAGATTGGTGAACCTTTAGTTCATAAGGAGCAATATGAATTATTTTTTATTAGCACATAAAATAATGATGGAAAAGGAAGACATAGTTTAGACAAAATATAATCAATGGAGTATTATAAGTATGTTAAAAAAAACCAAAAAAAACCCAAAAACAAACAAACATTCAAACTCTTCCCTTGCCAAGCTCAGAGAGCAATATCTTGTGGCAGGTTCTATAAGAGTATACATGGTACTGAGACTGTTGCAGTTGTGGGCCATGCTGACTCTGTATTTGCTGAGTAGAACTGGGATTGCATACTTGGAATTAAGTCAAGACCATTTGAACTTTGCCAAGGGCGTGTTTTAATTTTCCTTTCCTTTTATTGTTTTTTATGGACATGATGTTAAAGTGCAACTGAGTTTTAGAGGGTATCAAGTTCAGAAAGCTGAGTTGCACCTCTGCTGTTTGCAGACAATGTTAGTTTTCTAGAACTCATTAGACCATGATTTCTGGTGTGCATAGCTGTGGTTTGCAGCTGAGCAAAATGTTGTTGGGATTAAAATTTGAGCCCTGGTGGGACCTAAGTCTACATCCCCATCTTTGCATATGTTCACAAGCTGCAGCTAGTGAGTGAAAAGTATAAGGCTGTGTGTACAAACAGCTAAAATGAGGTTCCTGCACAGTTTTGAAGAGCCTAGCAATATGGGAGGACCTCAAGTAGAACCACCCTGAGCTTATGTTTCTTTAATCATGCTATTATTATAGATTACAGAACGTTTGCCATGGTGGGTTGTGTGTTTTCTGCTGTTGTAACAGAGTGTTTACACTGTTCCAAGTCAGACTGAGAGTGGATGTGTTTCATGATATTTTTTTAATACAGTATAATCACTTGTGTAGACTTAAACTTATATTGCAGTGGTTCAGTTGTCTTCTGTAAATGTTATGCTCAGATTATTAAACATTTTAAAAGCTATCACATGTATTCTATTTATTCTCCATATCCCAAGTAAACGTCACTCCTTACATATTAATGTGTTGTAAAACAGTCAATTGACAGATACATGTTCCCATTGATACATTGGGAAAACACTGTTGTAGTATTCTATAAGAAAATTAAAACCATTTAATGTTCATGTATTAACACTCAAATTATTTTGAACACACAGTAAGACAAGGCAAGTAACAATTTGATAAAATTTTGAAAATGGAATTCCATTGACAATCTGGTTATATTATGACCAATCTTTCCTCATAATTCAACCCCTGTGAGCCCTGGAATCAGCCTAGTTGCTCATTTCTGGACCTTTTCTAGTGCTACTATGTCCTTTTCGTAGCCTGGAGACCAAAACTGCACACAGTACACCAGATGAGGCCTCACCAGTGCATTATAAAGCTTGAGCAGAACCTCCTTGGACTTGTACTCCACATATCATGTTGTATAACCTAATATTCTGTTTGCCTTCTTAATGGCTTCTGAACACTGTCGGGAAATCGATAGCTTAGAGTCCACTATGACTCCTAAATCCTTCTCCTAAGGTGTACTCTCGATTTTCTGACCACAAATTGTGTATTCAAACATAACACTTTTACTTCCTATGTGTAATACTTTACATTTACTGACATTAAATTTCATCTGCCACAAATCTGCCCAAGCCTGTATGCTATCCAAGTCCTTCTGTAATGATATAACGGATTCCAAATTACCTGCTGATCCACCTATCTTGGTATTATCTGCAAACTTAACCAGCTTGTTACTTAAATTCCTATCTAATTCATTTATATATATTAAAAATAGCAGCGGCCCTAGCACTGACCCCTGTGGAATACCGCTCTTATCATCAGCCAATTCTGATAAGGTTCCTCGCACCCTCACTCTCTGCTTTCTGTGTCTGAGCCAATTCTGTACCCATCTAAAAACATCACCCTGAGCTCCCACTACTTTTAGTTTGATGCCTAACTTCTCATGTGGTACCTTATCAAATGCTTTCTGAAAATCAAGATAAATAATATTATATGCTCCACTTTGATCGTATCCTTTTGTTGCCTCCTCATAGAATTCCAGCATGTTAGTAAAACACGACCTCCCTCTTCTGAACCCATGCTGACTGTTCCTAATAACTCATGTCCTTGCCAGGTGTTCCTCAATCTTATCCTTAATAATTCCTTCCATTAATTGTCCTGTGAATTATGTTAAGCTTACTGGTGTATAGTTACTTGGATCTGCCCTGTCACCCTTTTTATTTAATGGGATGATATTTGCCATTTTGCAGTCGTTTGGAATCTCTCCAGTGTGCAGTGACTTCCTAAAAATATGTGTCAAGGGTTTATGTATGTACTTGCTAGCCTCCTTAAGAACTGGAAGGTAAATACTATCTGGTCCTGGTGATTTGTTTGATTTCAGCCTATTTAATCTGAACAGTACTTCTTCCTCTAGTTTCCAAATCCATCAGTACCTCCTAAGTAGTCCCATTATCCTCTGGGAAGTTATCCACTTGCTCACTTGTAAAGACCTCAGAAAAATATAAGTTTAGGGCATCCGCTATTTCATTGTCTGTATCTTTTAATTCCCCTTTACTATTTCTGATGCACTTCACCTCCTCCTTGATTGTTCTTTTACTACTAAAATACTGACAGAATCTCTTAGGGTCTTCTTTCACCTTATCTGCTATATTCCTCTCCAACTCCCTGATATCCTTCTTAATAGTTGTTCTCATGTTCTCATATGCTCTACGATTCACTTTGCAGTCATTAGTGTTATATGTCTTATAAAGCAGTTTTTTTTCCTTTGCAGCTTCCTTTTTAAATCTTTATTAATCCACTGTGGAGTTTTTTTTAATTTCCTATTAGTCCCAAATTTAGATATGTATCTCTCCTGCATAACATGTACAACATTTTTAAACCTGTTCCACTGCTCCTCGACTGTCTCCACACTTAAAAGCGTATCCCAGTCTATCGTCCTTAGACTTTGCTGCATCTGTTCAAAATTTGCCCTACCAAAGTTCACCTTAAAAATTTTAGTCTTTGCATCTGCACTCTTACAATATACTGAGAATTGTACTATATTATGGTCAGTTGACCCTAGTGGTTCAATCACCTCTACACCCTCAATTTTGTCTTGATTATTACAAAATACTAAATCTAGACTAGCTTTACCCCTTGTTGGTGCTTTAACATACTGTGTTCAAAACAGTCAGTGAGTACCCCTGAAACTCCTGCTCTTGTGCTCCTCCATCTACACGGTTATCCCAGTTAATATTTGGATTATTAAAGTCCCCCATGACTATAATATCTCCCTGTAAACTTGCCTTTTTGATATTACTAAAAAGATGTGTGTTGAAATTACTGTCTGAATTGGGTGGTCTATAACACACTCCTAAAATAATTCCCTAATATTTTCCAGGAAAAGCCACATGTCCTCAGTAAGATGGGGCTCATCGTCCAACTGAAGAGGACTTACATTTAAATTCTGTTTGACATAAACAGCAATCCCACCTCCTTTTTTGTTCTGTCTATCCCTCCTAAAGAATGTGTATCCCTCTATGTTACACTCATCCCCATCTTTGTTTTTTAGCCAGGTTTCTGTTATTGCTGTAATATCATAATTATGCTCTGCTACATACAGCTTCAACTCACTTACCTTATTTTTGATACTTATAGCATTAAAGCAAGCTATTTTTAATGTGTTACTCCTTCAACATTTAAATGTTGTCTTAGAATTTACATTACTACGCATTTTTATTTCTACACCGTTGTTTGTTCCTCCATGCATAAACCTGACTTGTCCTAAACTCCCTGCCCCACCATTCCGTAGTTTAAACAATCCTCGACTAGCGTACTGATATGTCTCACCAATACATTGGTGCCCCTCTAGTTCAGATGTAACCCGTCACATCAGAACAGGTCCCATCTGTTCCAAAAGGATTCTCAGTGCCCCATAAACCTAAACCCCTCTACCCTGCACCAAGATTTGAGCCATGCGTTAAGCCTTCTAATCTCCTCAGTCTTGCCTGGTCTGGTGCGTGGCACAGGCAGAACTTTAGAGAAGACTACCTTGTCAGTTCTGCTCCTCAGCCTGGCACCTAACTGTTTGAATTTGAATCACAGAACTGACAGACTACCCTTATGTATGTCATTTGTTCCAACATGGACAATGACAACTGGATCCATTCCAGCTCTGGCCAAGAGCCTATCCACCCTACCAGGGTGGTCCCCCACGTGTGCACCCGGAAAGCAACACAACCTACAAGATTCTCTGTCTCTGGAGCACACCTGCACTTCAGTCCCCCTAATAACTGAGTCCCCAACTATCACTACCTCTCTCTTTCTGGGAACTTGTTTTGAGGTGGGCCGTTGGAGCTCCTCATCCCTGCCTACTACCTCAGAATCATCAGAGACACTGTCCAACTCTGCAAGGACGTGATAACAGTTTGACACTTCTGATTCTGACGTTGATGCCTTTGGAGAGTGTGTACCCTTTACTTTACGCCTTGTGACCATGACCCACAGTAAGAAGTAGGACATTTAAAGGTTTACATGTAAAAATAACTAATGTAAAGTCTTAAGAGTTTGAATTAGATGGTGTTGGATCTTGGTTCTAGTAATGGTTCATGCAGTTGCAACTTGAATTAACTAGATACCACAAGCTGAACGATTTAAACAGTCTTTCAATATTGCATTGCAGTAGTCAGTTCTACTTTAAATAAATTTATGAATGAACTTCTCTGTATCCTCCTTTATTGAAAAATAGTGCCTATATCCTTCTGCTTCCAGTCCATTACCTTTGAAAGGTTTTTGAACATATGTGCCTAGCAGATAACGACTACCCTGTAAAGATTTGCACTAAATACTGTAGCAGAGGTCAGGCGCCTGCTCCTGCTAAGATTGCAAAAATCCTTCTCCTCCCACAGACAACAAGGCAGTTTCAGTATAATATCAAAAGCTTTTTTTTAATCTAATGTTTATATACAGATGTTAAGGTTTCTATACAAGTAAACCAGGCATATCAAATATTAGAAGTTAAAATGAATGGAATTGTTCAACCGGAACGATTCAGATCAATGTCCATACAGAAAGATGTTAGTGTTAAATGTCCAATTTTTTTTTATTACTCTTAATACTTGTCTCTGTTGGGGCACATTTTCACTTTTCTAGGTGACACTTCACTTTCCCCTCCTGACAGCACGATGTTTTGTTGAATCTTATAAACTGTCTCTTTCAAATATGTTCTTACTCCCTTTCTCTCTCTCTCTCTCTTGTTTATAGTGTCCTAGTTGCTGATTATGCAAGATTTTACAATAGTTCCATCAGTCAAAATCAGACCACTGTTAATTTCCAATGGTCTGGTTACTTTTTCAGTGAAGTTACTTTAACTAAATATGTCAATATGTTAACTGCAAAGTCTCAAGCACCTATTTCACATCTTCTTACACTCGTTTACACACTACTTAAATTTAAACATTTTAATAGTAATAAAACTTTTTTTAGTATTTGCTTTTATTGCATATTTCCCAGTATCCTTCAATCAATTTGCATTTATCTCAGCATTCTTTTTTTCTTGAAAAACACATTCATTTGAGTCATTGTCGTGTTGATCAAACGTTTTGCCTAAAAGTAACCTGCCTGTTAAACTCAAATACACACCAGAGGTGTGGAAATCAAATTTTTTTCTACTTGTCCACGGACAAGTAAACTTAGAAAATCCACTTGTCCACCAGTTAAATTCACTTGCCCATAAACAAATAACAAAAGTGAAAAATAGTTTATTTTTTCTGATCTCTTTTATTGATACCAAAACTGCCTTCCATTTTAAAACTGAAAAAAGTTCCTTCAGGGAGCAGAATTTTGCCACCTTGCTCTAGAACACTATATAAAAGATTTTGTTATCATTTTAACTCACTAATAAACAATGCCTTCATTATAGCTACACTAGTTCTGTTTCACATATTACAGTTACATAACAGAACACTGTCCTGATTCATTTTTTGCCATGTTCTTCAGCTTTTGTCTTGCAACATCTTCTCCCCCAAGAATCTTTACCATCTCAGACAGCATGGGCTGAATGCTGTTCATTTCTGCTTGAGCTGAACTGCATGGTTCCTGGACTGATGGTCCTGCAGAAGTGGATTGCTGATGACTTTTCAGGTTTTTATGAGTGATGTGCCTGTTGCCAGATGACAGCAAGAATTCCACAGCTGGTAGTGGGTCATACTCTTCTAAAGGTTTGCCATTAACAACAATGCACATCTGGTTTTGAAGGTTTTCCTGAGTCAGGCGGGTTCTTAGAGAACTCTTTACTAAATTCATATTGGAGAATAATCTCTCACAAGAAGAAAAAATAATCACGTCTATGTGAAGATTTTTATAGATAGATAGATACTTTATTAATCCCAAGGGGAAATTCACAAATTTCATAATTTCATAACATTTGGAAACTGTTAGAATGTTTTCTTCTTTATTTTTAATAAACTGACAGCGCAAAACCAACTTGTTTTATATGAAAAATTCTCTAATCAAAAATGATCTATAGACAGCTCATCAAAATTGATGTTTTCACGCAATAAATTTGTTAACTCCTCAATATATCACAACCTATGCGAAATCGCAAATTTCAGGAAAGATTAACTGCCTAACAAGCTTTGTTATGTGGTGAAAACATTTGCATTGTAAGTAAAATGACCGCATTTTTATGTAGAAACAATGAATTTTATCAATCGTCTTCTATAATACGCTACCGTTGCTGTTGGTTTGTCTGTCCAGGATTTTAAATCACCTGTAGCTCGCAAACCGTTTCACCTATTGACTTGACATTTGGTACACGTATCATACGTGACGTCTACTATCCGCTTTCGGGGTGATGATTTGTATTACTCTTTTCATTTTTATTTTATTGTATTTTATTGTTGAATCAACTCTCAGCAGCAGGGCGGCCGTGCGGCGCATGCGTATATGCGCCATTCTCATTTCCCACCATCTTCGCTAATCATTTTTGTGGCAGACTGAAGACTTAAGTGCCAGCTTAAGTGAAAAATTAAAGAAAACGTATTAAGTAATTGCAACACAAAAACTAACTTAATCAGTTTTAACGCGAAAAGATGCCAACGAAAGAAGATAAGCAGTGAGCCGCTAGGATGGAGAAAAGAAGAACTGCTCAGGAAGCAGCAAGCGCATCAACCTCTGAGCAAACGAATGCCAAACTAGACAGAGAAAGAGCATGAAAACTAGGAATGCTCAAGTCAGGTGTATTCACTGCACATTATTGTGCAGTACGCCGTTACTGGTAATATATAAAAGTTATTGATTATAATGAAAAATCATCAGATTACATCGTGATGTCAGCATGAAAAAAATGACCGCATCTCCAAGCGTGTAAATAGTAGGGTAAAATACTTCTGTAAGACCATAAGAGTGCTTCCCCTTTGAAAAATCAGCCGTCATTTTGTAAACAATATTGAAGACCAATTTGAGACATGAAGAGCATGCTTAAGTAGACGGTTTCCGCACGAAGTACATACCCAAATGTTTAAAATTTGAAAGTACAGTAATCCCTCCTCCATCGCGGGGGTTGCGTTCCAGAGCCACCCGCGAAATAGGAAAATCCGCGAAGTAGAAACCATATGTTTATATGGTTATTTTTAGAATGTCATGCTTCGGTCACAGATTTGCGCAGAAACACAGGAGGTTGTAGAGAGACAGGAACGTTATTCAAACACTGCAAACAAACATTTGTCTCTTTTTCAAAAGTTTAAACTGTGCTCCATGACAAGACAGAGATGACAGTTCTGTCTCACAATTAAAAGAATGCAAACATATCTTCCTTTTCAAAGGAGTGCAAAGCAAGCAGTCAAAAAAAAAATCAATACGGCTTTTTGGCTTTTAAGTATGCAAAGCACCGCCGGTACAAAGTTGTTGAAGGCGGCAGCTCACACCCCCTCTGTCAGGAGCAGGAAGACAGAGAGAGAGAGATAGAGAGAGATAGCGAGAGACAGATAAAAAAAATCAATACGTGCCCTTTGAGCTTTTAAGTATGCGAAGCTCCGTGCAGCATGTCGTTCAGGAAGCAGCTGCACACAGCCCCCCTGCTCACACCCCCCTACGTCAGCGCAAGAGAGAGAGAGAAAGTAAGCTGGATAGCTTCTCAGCCATCTGCCAATAGCGTCCCTTGTATGAAATCAACTGGGCAAACCAACTGAGGAAGCATGTACCAGAAATTAAAAGACCTATTGTCCGCAGAAACCCGCGAAGCAGCGAAAAATCCGCGATATATATTTAAATATGCTTACATATAAAATCCGCGATGGAGTGAAGCCGCGAAAGGCGAAGCGCGATATAGCGAGGGATCACTGTATTGTTAAAGATGTGCCCTGCACAGCACATATAATTCTTTTTCCTCTTGTCTCTTGCACTTGTCCGCGGACAACTGAAACCAGAAAAACACACTTGTCCGACGGTCAATTTACCCGTGTCGGACAAGTCGGGCGTTGGATTTCTGCACCCCTGCACACTATCAAAAATAATGTTAGTATCACCCGTTTATTTACTTAAAAGTTGCATTTTATCTAAATAATCATGGAGTAGTCCTAATAAAAGCTATAAAAAGCAGATCTTTTTTCACCCCAATAAAAAAAATTGTAAACTGAAATAAAGTAAGTAAAACAAAGGTGAATAAATAAAACTATATGAAACTTTTAAAATAACTCAAAAGAACTGAAATAAAATAAAACTAGATTTTTTTTTTCATAATAGTTACTGCAACCCTGAAATTTGTCAAAATTAAAAAAAATATTTCTTTGTTTTTCAGAGAAATATTCCAGCCACTAAACTGGCCAATCAAGTTGTCTTTAAATACTTTATTTTTAACACGGAGATAATTTGTCCACCTTTAGTCACACATGACATCATTCCTGAGTTTGGTCGTCTCCATTGAACTCCAGCTAGTGACCGAGAAACAGCTATTGAAAAACTGTTTATTGCAGTATGTTGAGCTGAATATGGGCTGTTGGAATGTATGCATGTGAAGAAGAAAGTAATCTATTGTGTTATAATAGTGACAGCATTATACATTCTTGTTCTAGCAATGGTGAAGCATATGGAGTTGACAAGTTTGCTCAACTGGAAGGGCTGTCACTTCTGAATGTATGTGATATTAGAGGTGTCTTGGGCAGCTTTCAGAACTAAACATGTGACTGATAGCAATCTGTTACATAGACAAGGACAGCTGAGTGCCATAATAAAATTCTCAGTACAGATACTGTCAGAGCAGAGATTAAATAAAGGCCCTGGTGGAAGATAATAGGATTTCAGTGGATCACAGAGAAAGACATAGCATGTCACAGTATAATAACTTTGGTAGCAGCACTTCAAGAGACAGAGGGATATGGCAAGAAAGAATTGTAGAGGGAGTCAGCAACATAAGACCAAAGAGAAGCCACCAGGGTACAGTCCCAAAACCTATGGAGGAAGGTTTCAGGAACACCAAGGGAGCAAAGGAGGAATATAGGATCAGGGACTAGGCCTATTAGATGACAAGTTCATGGTGCAGAATATAATCACTGTACAATTTTAAATTGTGTGTATGCTGGTGGTCATCTACTTTTTGACGAATTTTTGATGTTTTGGACAATGGAGTTCCATCCCAGTATTTGACTAGTGGGCAGTATACATTAAAACATTAAAGGCATAGAACACAATGCACCAAACACAGTGGCCAATGATTTTATCTCATTGGAAATAAGTGGGCTAGTGGAAAGAGAGTAGGGACCAGTATAAGTGATTTCTGTTGAATGCCATGATAAAGAATATGTGGGAAAACCAATCCAATTCCAGACATGTATGAGGGTGAATGCCATGCGATGCAATTCTAGGTCTGGAGGAGAAACCCCTTCATCCCACCTTTTTGAGAATCAGTATGGAGTGTCTGACTAAGGAATGTTTGCCATTCCTTAAAAATGTGGATAACATATTTTACGTGCACAAAGTCTGACACTTGATGTACAGTCAAACTGACAGTGGAACGATGATGCTGAACCTCATAACAGTATCTAGATGGGATAGAAAGGGGTATCATGGAATAAGCAAAATTAAAATGGGGAAAGATGTTCATCTCTTTAATTGAAAAGCTTTGCATGAAAGGACAAAAGAAGATGTGACCAGGAGGAAACAAAATAACTTCCTTATAGACATGATTGAAGTTTTTAGCTGTTAGATCCTGGAGGGATGTAAAGTTGTTCAAACCCCAGGTGTCTTAATGAATCTGTCCAACGTATGATAAGTGATGACAAAAGGATAATGGAGAGGATTAAGAAGGGGAAGAGAAGATTTACTCCAATTAACAGTGGTTTATAGTTCGAATAATCAATGTAGTCCTTATCCTGTTTTAAAAGAAGAGTAATTAAAGCCATATTTATTGTGAGGTTCAATGTGAAGTTGAAAATTACTTATTCTAGCATTTGGAAGACCGGGGCTCTACAATTGCTTCTGAAAGGCTGACAAGAGATTGGGGTGCCTCAGATTTTTCTTTGTAGCTAAATTTCAATTATGTTCACCTAGTGATTTATAAATTTTAACATTTGAAAAAGCAAACTAGTTTTGATGCTGAATAATATGTAGCAGCCATCACTAATGATGATGAATAGTACTGCACACTACAGACTTGGTTACCATCTTCAATTATTTTGTGCTTTTGTTCATCACGTGTCACTGAATGTAGCCCGCAACACAGTGCAGTGAACTGAGTCACAGATAAGCAGCTTGAAGCTGGCTGTTTAACTGAAGTGGTAGTAAGCTGCTTGTAATCCCTGGTGTCCTTTGTATGTGTTCCATTTGATGTTATCTTGGGGAGTATTTGCCTGTGGGATGAGAGGTGACACTAGACAATCCCTCAGAAAAGACAGCGTGTGTCACCAAATGCAACTGACCACATGCACAGCCATGCAATAAGTTCTGTCACAGGAAAGCAACTAGGCAGAGATTTGTCCATTTAGGTAAGGAGAGGTAAAACCTGCTATTCACAGATTCTCAGAATCCCAAGTACAGTACACGTCTGATCTGTGCTATAGGGTATGTAACACTCAACAATTAACTGACTTTGAATACTTACCTGTTTATCAATCCTTTGCTATTTGTAATCTATCTGAAAATCTGCTGTTTTGATTCTTGAAATTATATCAGAACCCCATATTCTGAGCCTGCATCCAGAAAAATTTCAAAGAGTGCTTGCCATCAAAGTTTCTTAAATTTCCCACCAACCCGAAAGGGGATGAAGAGAGCACCTGTCAGCTGTTCACAGGACTGCATTTCATGCTCTTGTTGTTTAAAAGTGTTCTGCCTTTGATTATTTCCTTTTATTTTTGCCCCATTATCAAATAAAAATGTCTACAAAATCCATCCATCCATCCATCCATCCACCCTGCTGAATCTGAACACAGGGTCACGGGGGTCTGATGGAGCCAATCCCAGCCAACACAGGGCACAAGGCAGGAACCAATCCCGGGCAGGGTGCCAACCCACTGCAGGACACACACAAACACACCCACCAAGCATACACTAGGGCCAATTTAGAATCATCAATCCATCTAACCTGCATGTCTTTGGACTGTGGGAGGAAACCCACACAGACACAGGGAGAACATGCAAACTCCACGCAGGGAGGACCCGGGAAGCGAACCCAGGTCCCCAGGTCTCCCAACTGCGAGGCAGCAGTGCTACCCACTGCGCCACCGTGCTGCCCCTGTCTACAAAATACTTTATAATAATATATATAATACTTTAGTTTAGGTACTGCAAAAATACATCTATTACTCATTTAGTCTTTTGTAACGAAACCTTAACAAAGGCTTCTTTTGGTGTTAATAACAGCCACAAAGCATCAATAAAGTGCTTATTCGTCTGTGCAAGATGGCGACCTAAAATAAATTTACTTTTGAATGGTCAGAAGTGGCTTAAGTGTGACAAATGATTCTTGATATTACATACTTCATTATAAGACTTGTGAATCCTTCATATTCATAAGTACTTTTACCAGAATATCAAATGCCACACTGCACAGAAATAAATAAGGAAATTACTGATACTTTATAAGCATAAATAAGACTAAAGATCCCTTTATTAAGTTTTTTTTACATAAAGAGTAAATGAGTAATACGTGCATTTTTACAGTATCTACACTAAAGTGTTACCCTAGTATCTGAATCTGGATGGCTTCAGTTTATTTACTGCTGCACTGCAACTAAACATACACATTGTTTAGTCTATTAAGTAATAAAGAAATAAGTTATTTGGTGTTTTAAATGCTTTATGCAGAATAAATGATTTCTGCTTCCCTTACATGGCTCGTGGCAAAAACCCAGAGTGCGCCAGCAGTGCACTGGGGTGTGCATGTTTGTCTGACATAATTTTCTCCATGCTGACACGTTAAGTACAATATAAACCACTTTTAACTTCTAGAATTCTTGTTGTTCACATTTGTTAGATGCCAAGTAATACTTAATAAAACATGCATTTCTGCTAAAAAGGTCATAAGTGTCAGACCTGCTTTTTTATTTTACACATGTAATATACATTTTATTACTCTTCAGGGTGAATGAAGCCAGATAAAACAGCTTGTAAATATGAATCTATATGTATGTGTGTGTTTGTGTACATATAATGTATATACACTTGTATATGCGGTGTAGCTGCATTTTTCCAAAGTTACCAAAGTTCAGCAGCTCTAACTTAAAAAAAAATGGGATTCAACAAAAGCCTGACCCATAGAATTGATTCCACAGACAAAATATCTTCGTGTTTAAAAGTTTAGTTAAAATTCAAAGTAAAACAGTTCACACAAAAAAGAAAATTAAGATAGCGAAAAAAAAGAAAAATTCTTAATTAAGAAAAGTTGTGTTCAAAGCTTAAATCTTATTACATCTCAAATCTGTACTATTTTCTTAACATTTCTGAACCATTTCAAAATGACAGTCAGAAAACTGTATGCCTATCCCATTTCTGAATTGAAAATGGGTCTTTCAAGTCCCTGCTTACTGGGACCTGTTCTAAACACAACTGAAACAATTATCACCCTGTATCTCAATTATAGCAAGAAAGTTCTATCTTTTACTGACTTATAGGGGGAAAAGACTATACCATTAACTATGAAATTATATTCTATTCAAATTAAGCAAACATTAATATGAGTTTAACTCAAAACTTTAACTTTCTAAGATTGGCTCTTACATGCGGTTTGTACTTAATTGAATATATAATACGTATATATTTTTAACCTATTCTTTGCAGTCTGTCTTATGAGCTGTCATTTACTGTTTTGTAAAGATCTTGCAGTTTTGATTACAGTTTTTTTTTAATATTCTTGATGCTGTCTGAGTGATTTTTCTAAAAGCATTTAATATCCTTTCCAGATAAATTCCACTGTTACGTGATCTTGAAGGTACAAAATGTCAAAAGTACAACTATCACTGTTCGTGGTCACCAGCCATCCTGGGAGCAGGACTTCATGTTGTAAGTAGAAAATGAAATGATATAAGTATTGGTTTGAATTTTTGTAATGTAATGGTTGGAGCTGATTAGTTAGTTTAGCAGAGGTTGCTTATAATATATTACATTTTCAATGACAGAGTTGTGCATTTCTGATATATTTTTTTTTACACTTTATTTTGTGTTGCATTATCAAGGGCTGTCCAAGAAGAATCACTTTATCAGTATAAAACACTTTAAAATGTTTATATTCTTTGTTGAATAATTTATTATTGTTGCAATAAATGTTATGCTTAAACAATCAGTTGTACTGCTTTCTAAACTAGATTCACATACACCAAGCTGTTTAAGCTGAAAACATATCTTAAATACATCATACTAACAGTACACTCTGCATTATGGTGTGCTGAAATGGGGGGACCGTGTATAAAAAGAGTATTTTCTACATGTTGTGACTGAAATGTACACAAATACCCTTAAATGAAAGTCTGCAATGTTCACTTTAATCATGTCTGAATTGTTTGATTTGCAAATTTAAACTGTGGAGCAAAGGGGTAAATCAATGAGTAATGTTTCTTTGTCCCAAACATTATGGAAGGCACTGTATATGTTTGCAGTGCCAGAATATGAGAGCATGTGGTATAAGTATCTCATCTCCCAGTGTGCCACAGCTGTGGTCTTTTATTGGCCTGAAATGCTGTTACTTTTCCATCTACAAGATGGAGTAGAGAGGTATGAAACAAAATAATTGTGTTCATGCATAAAGTTAAGTCATCTGAACTATTCTACGAAGCATGCTTAGTAAGTAAGACTTTCTTAAAATGGTGCACCAGGCTCATCTGAGCCTTATTATTCAGCTCTATTATAAAGGATTTGGGCAAGTCGCACTTGGTAACCGAAGCAACATGTGCATAATACAATTACTGGTAGGAGTACTGTTGAGGTTTTTTTTTTTTTTTTACCCTTTCCGTTGTATCTGTGTTAACTTACCTTTGTGTGTTCAAGGTTACTGGTGTTCTGCTGTGCTGTGGTCACCTTACATCTTGCAGGTGTTGGGGAGAATAGTATGTCTTAGCGTCATGCTCAGTAATTTAAGTATCAAAAAGATGACCTTGTTGGAAAGAACAATATGCCTGGTCACCCTTTATCTATTTATCTATCTTAATTATTATTTTTTGAAAAATATATCAGTAATTTATATCTGATTGTATTGTGAAAAAAAGTTTTAAACAGATTTTTTTTATATTAATTTTTTTACACGTGTTAATTTTGCTGTTTTAAGACTCCACTTAGGCTATCAGCTTCATTCAATTGTCTTTTTAAAGTGGAAATTGGGAATGAGGTCAGGAATGGAATGGAACCTTAGGCGGCTGCAAGAAAAAAGAAGCGGGTGGAAGTGGGATGGAAATCTTATCAGGACCTGAAGGGAGCAGGATGAAACCATGGGGGCAGTGTGGCTCAAAAAAATCTCTATATTTTACTACCTTTATATTGTAGACAGCTTTAACTCCTTAACTCATGATTGTGGTTAAATGAGTTTGAGCCAAGGTGTGGAAATCATTGTTGGACTGTATGGTCTGAATGTTGCATGAACACTTTAATAAAAAATATTGATAATTAAGTGACTGTGTTTAGCTACTTGTGATTCCTAATAAGGAAGCATTTTCTTATGCAAAACCAAACTGCTTTCATGTCTTGCAATTAAATCTAATGATGTAGATTGTGAGGCTGTTTTATCCCTGTGTGCATTTTGCTCACTCATTTTTTAGGCAGCTTTGCTAGCTTAACTTGCTGACTGTGCATGCCTCTGCACTCGCTTTAGTCTATCCTATTAGATTACATGAAGGGAATGAGTGAACTCTCAAGGAGTGTTTTTGATTGTTTTTTGCAAAGTGAGTGACATACTATATAATTTCAGCTCACACATCTTTAAAACAACAATTAAGATATTATCATAGACGATACATATAGCACACTCCTAGTGGAGAGCATCATCAAAACTCCTTCCTTCCAATATGTATGCTTTGATGCCCTTTTTCAGTCTTCGGTTCAGGCCTTCCACCCCTCCATTAGCTTCTGGGTGTAACACTGCTTTTCTGATATGTTTAATACAGTTCTTTCTGTCGTAATAACATTTTGAAAACCCCATTGACTGAACAGGTGGTTTAGAGTGCATATGATAGATTGTGTTGTGGTGGAGCTTAGCATGGTCGCCTCAGGGTATTTTGAATATAAGTCATGCACACCCAAAAAATGCATTGCATGAGCCAGTGCCCCATTGAGTTCCCTAAATATCTATTTCTAAGTGCTCCCAAGGTGGTACCGGCCATGTCACAGGTCTCAAAAGAGCTGGTGTTTGTCTCAGTGCCTTGCCACTTAATAAACACGCGGAACATTCCTTCAGTAGCAGTTCCACATCATGGTCAATATTTGGCCTTCAGACTGTCTCCCTGCATTATTGTTTTACTTTCACAATCCCCAGATGGCCTGCATTGGCTATATGAGTTACTCTTGCCTGGAGAGATTCAGGGTTTAGGCTTTGGAGACCCCTTGCTAATGTTTAATACCTCTTCTTTGGTTCAAGATGGCGCCGACTGGTGTGGCTGGCCATCTGCTCGTCTCTCTAGTCTATGTTTTAACTTTGTTTTTATGTTTTAGTTTATCCCAATGGCCACTGTTCTATGATCGCGAGTCTTTACTAAACATATTTTCTGACTTGCTTTCCTCTCAATTTTCATCTCCTGGTTGGATTTTTTGTGAACCTCCACCTTTGTTTTATTCATCTCCTGACTTCTTCACCTGGACGCCGGTGTTCACCTGTATCAGTGAATTGAATGCCCCTCGGAGACGCAAACGCACCTGCCGCCGTTGTGGGAAAAGAGCTGGAATTGCTGTTAAACAACGCCGACTCAAATCCCAGAGCTTTGATTCCCAATGCCTGCGAGTCGTCTATGACCCATCTTCTCCTGCTCAGGACTCCATCACTGGTTCATGGGCGCTGGACACCGGATTTAATTTCTCCATTTCAAGACAGCATCACTTTTCCTCGGCCTGCAATCGAGTAGTAAACACTGCTAATCTTCGCACACTCACCCGTGCTCATCCTGCAATGAGCTCTTCTACATCTATCAAGGCTGCTCTCTTGAATGTGAGATCAGTGTCTAATAAAACTTTTATTCTGCAAGACTTTATTACCTCAAATAATCTGGATTTCTTCTTCATCACTGAGACTTGGATTTTAAATGGTGACTCTTCTTGTTTTACTGACTTGACTCCACCAGGTTATTCATGTTTAAACTCTCCTCGCCTGACTTGTCGTGGGGTGGGGGCATTGCCACTATTTTTAAAAGTATGTTCTTGTGTCGGAGCCTTACAAGGGGTCCATTTAGCAGCTTTGAACTTCAACTTTTCGAAGTGTGCAGCTCCCTTTCTCTACTGTTTGCCGTGGTTTATAGACCTCCTGTAATTAATGAAACTTTCATCTCTCAATTCTCTGATCTCTTGGCTGATATCACCCTCTCTCATGACAAAGTTCTTATTGTTGGTGATTTCAACATTCACGTTTGTTGTCAATCGAAACCTTTGGTCAATGACTTTTTATCACTTTTGAACTCATTTGATTTTATACAGCATATTAATATGCCAACCCACTCTCTCGGTCACACCCTCGATCTCATTCTTACTTGTGATATTTCAGTGAATAATATTGAATTATGTGATGTTTCTTTTACTGATCATTTTTCTATAATGATGGATCTGAATATTACTGTCGATGTCCCTACTAATAGCTGTCCCCCACGCTGCTCGCGCTTTTTAAATTCTTCTATTATATCTGATTTTAAAACCATTTTCTCTAGTCTTTATGTGCATGACCAAAATAATGGTATCGATGACTCTGTCGTAAAATTTAATTCTTCCTGTAAAACGATTTTAGACTCAATTGCTCCGCCCAAGATACGCAGTAATAAGGGTAGACCTGCTCCCTGGCTAAATGAAAATACACGATCACTGCGCCGCGCCTGTCGAACTGCTGGACGACGTTGGAAAAAAGATGGACTGATTGTCTCTAAACAGATTTTTAGGACTTCTCATTTCAATTTCCAGGCTGAAGTTAAGATAACAAAACAAAATTTCTTTGCCGATTTAGTATCCTGTGATTCAAAGAATCCTAGGGTCTTATTTAATTCAATTAATGCGGCCATTCACCCCCACTCTGCGATGGGATCAAATAGCATTGTTCATTCATGTGACCAGTTTCTATCATTCTTTGTCAGCAAAATCGATACTATCCGCCGTGGCATTATTTAAATGGGCTATGAACTTTCTACTGTTAATCATGACATTGTCTTAGAATCCTTTGATCTAGTCTCACTTTCACAGCTAAAAAGAACTATTGACACCCTTAAACCAGCCCCCAGTCCTCTGGATATTGTACCAGCACGTCTCTTAGTGGAAGCCTTTGATGTGTTGGGCCCACCCTTATTAGCCATCATCAATGATTCTGTTAGTTCGGGGGTTGTGCCCTCATTTTTTAAATATGCTGCAGTCCGCCCCTGTCTTAAAAAGGCAGAATTAGATCCTGGAGTTTTAGCTAATTTTCGTCCAATTTCCCAACTGCCATTTTTGGCTAAAATTCTAGAAAGAATTATTTATAATAAATTGGTTGATCACCTTAAGTCCAATAATTTATTTGAGATCTACCAATCTGGCTTTAGGCATTATCATAGTGTTGAAACGGCACTCCTGAAAGTGTTCAACGACATCTCTCTTATTACTGACTCAGGTGATGCGGCAGTCCTTCTCCTCCTTGACCTGTCTGCTGCCTTTGACACTATTGACCATGAAATATTGCTGATGCGGCTTGAACATCTTGTTGGGCTTAAAGGGGCTGCTCTTAACTGGTTCAGGTCATATTTAACTGGTTGACACTTTTCAGTGACTTTTAATTCCTCTTCTTCATCTACTGCTCCTCTTAAATATGGTGCTCCTCAGGGATCCATTTTGGTCCCTATTTTATTCTGCATATACCTTCACCCTTTTGGAGCAATTTTTAGGAAATTTAACATTTCTTTTCACTGCTATGCTGATGATACTCAGGTTTATATTTCTGTCTGCAACTCCACAACAAATCAACTCCACAACTGTCTGTCTGAACTAAGATCCTGGATGGCTAATAATTTTCTTGATCTAAATCAAAATAAAACAGAGGTGCTTATAGTGGGTCCATCAGCTAAAGCCCAAATTGGTCTTGGTCTTCTCGGCTCTTTCTCTGTCTTTTCCAAACCTCAAGTCCGCAATCTTGGTGTTACCTTTGATAGTAACCTCTCTTTTGAGAAACAAGTACAGTACATTCGGTAGTCAAGAGTTGCTTTTTCCAACTTCGTCTATTAGGTTATATAAAGCCTTTTTTATCTTCTAGGGATCTTGAGATAGCTACTCATGCGTTTCTTTTTTCTCGCCTCGATTACTGCAACTCGCTGTATTCTGGGATTAACAAATCCTTGATACACAGGTTACAGTTGGTCCAAAATGCTGCCGCTCGCTTTCTGGTTGGGGCAAGAAAGTATGACTCTGTCTCTCCTATTTTAGCTTCTTTACACTGGCTGCCTGTCAGTTTTCGAATTGATTTTAAAATCTTGCTGCTAGTTTTTAAATCTTTACATGGGCTTGCTCCTGCCTATTTATCTGAACTGTGAGTTTTACACCAGCCATCTAGAGTGCTTAGATCTTCTGGTCTGCTGTCTCTGGTTGTCCCTCGTACCAAGTGTAAAACCAAAGGGGGACAGGTCTTTTGCAGCTGTTGCACCTCGCCTGTGGAACTCTTTACCTCATCATATAAAGGAGTCGTCTACAATTGAACTGTTTAAAACAAGATTAAAGACTCATTTCTATTCAATTGCATTCAGTGACCTTCAGTAATACTGATGGCTTCCTCTTTGTGATTATTTTTTATGTATATAACATTACTTCTATTTATTATGTATTTTATTTTATGTTCATATATTTTATTTCTATTTATGTTTTATGTTATTTTGTTCTATTTTTGTAAAGCACTTTGGCCACAGCATTACTATGTTTGTTTCAAATGTGCTATATAAATAAATTGACATTGACATTCCTAACAAGAGAGTTCATCACGCACCAGGTAAAAAGGAAGAAGCTTTGGCCCCACAGCTTTTGGCCATCCTTTCACATCTTTGCAACAGACAGAGCAGTTTACCATCATGGGAGGCTTCACAAAGTTCCTCCATTGTACAGTAACTATGCCGCTAAGTGGTTTCTGCAGCATATGAATCCAGGCACCCTCCTCCTCTGAGACTGAACACATAGGCAGGGATAAGGAAACCGCTCTAGAGAGTAAATCAGCAACTGTATTTTCAGAGCCAGGTGTGAACTGGAGTTTGAAGTTGAACTGGTTTAACCGATCTGCCCACTGGAGGAGCCTGAGTGGCTTGTGACCTGAACCCACGCCCCCCCCACCCCCAACACCCAGAAGAGTGGTTAATACCTGGTGGTCAGTACGCAAGGTAAAATACCGGCCATAAAGATAAATATGCCAACCTTCATAAGCCTACAGGCAAGCCAGTACCCCACCGAAGTACTGTTGCACAGCTTCTGTAAGGGTATGGTAGGCAAAAACAACTGGTTGTGCAACACCATCAGCTGTGTGGAAGTGCTGGGGGGGAAGAAGAGAGGGAACACCCGGAGTGCTTCCGGGGAGACAGCCGGCACTTCTGGTACTTCCGCTACACTGGAGTGTGTTGGTGGAAGATTGCCGGTGCACACCGGGAGCACATCCGGGTATGGATAAAAGGGGCAGTCTCCCTTCATTCGAGGCTGGAGTCGGGTGGAAGCAGGACGAGGTCAGAGAGAAGGAGGTGGTTCGAAGAGGAGGCAGTGTGGTTGGCCTGGACTTTGGGGAAGATTGGGGTTTGTGGAGCACTTTTGGACATTGTAAGTAATAATAATAGTGTAAATAAACGTGTGGTGGTGCAAAAGAACATGTCTGCCTGTCTGTGTCCGGAGCTCGTTCCACAAACTATTCTGTTAAAGACCTTTTTATATTTTTATAAATGGATATTTGAGTTAGAGAAGCACCACTTTAGTTATTTTTTTCATCTCTTGAATCATAACTTTTATGTATTATAAGTTCCTTGTACATAATACTGTTTATTTAATTTATTGCATCTCTCTTTGAGGTGTGGGAAGTGAGAATGAGGACTGATGCAGTGATATATTAACATGTTGAGAGTCAAGCATTAGGATCAAGCATGTGATCGGATTATAGGGTTTTACAGCTCACAATTAATCTGTGTAGTAAAATGGTATTGTTGGGGGAAGGGGGATATTTAACACTAAAGATTTAATATTTTGACTTTCTGCTGTTGATTTTATTTAGTTACAGCTTTATGGTTTGCTCCTTAATTGTGTTCAAACTAATTTTTAATGCTTTTTAATGATTTTATATAGTTTGTAGGGTAAGATAACTTCCTGAAGGATCACTGACCATATTTTAATGCTTTGTCTTTATGCTTTGCTGTTGCTGATTTTATCAGGATGGCTCAGTCTTGATATAAAGATGTATTTGCTGTATGGATTCACATTTTTTTTACTGGATATATATTGCATCCAGTGAAATGAAGTCATGGTATGTGCAGCACTGCCCCAGCTAAATCCAATGTATTTACTTTTTTTAAAATGCGTCTGCTCTTGAGTTGACTTTATTAATTTCACCACTAGGTGGTGCAAGGATTGCATATTTCATATATTCTATTCTTATTTTTGAGTAAAATTTGGATGTAAAATATCTTGTTACACTACGTCTCCTTACAAAAGGTGTACACTAATTTGTCATTTAAATAGCAATTTCTTTCTTATTTAAAATATTTATTCTAAAGAAAATTAAAAATATCTGAAAAATTGAAAAGCTGCTAACCTTTATTTAGCAGTAGAGGTTATTAACTTCATGAGTGTGGCAGAGTTTTTCTTTTAAAATGCTTTCTTATCTTCATTATGTTGTCCTTGCAGCATGAAGGTCTGGCTCTTGATTTGAAACCTAGGCCTTGTTGCTGTCTGTATGTAATATGTACATTATGCTCATTTGTGAATACATTTTCTTTCATTCTCCATTTCACTCTCTTATCCCAAAGACACAATTGGTGCTGACTGTAAGCTATTAATGGGTATCTGATGAGGGAGTTTTGTTTTCTGAGATGGACGGACATCCCATCAGGATATGTTTCTTTGCTATGCCTAAAGTTGTTAAAATGTTATACTCCTTGATCCTGTGGACTAAGAAGTTAGCCAAAGATATTCCAGAAGCAGCTGCTTAATGTTAAATTTTGTGAAGTGAATTCTCAGTGTTTTTTTTTATTTTATTACAGAAATCTTGACATCCTAGATTTACCTGGTTGTGACACTTCCTTTACCACAGAGATAAGCATGAATAATTTGTTTCAATCTGAAACTTTACACTGTTTTGCTTTCTGGGAATGTGATGGGGAAGAAAGGGTATTCTACTTTTCACATGTAACAGAAAGCTTAAATTTCTTGCTATATTGTTGTAAAAATTTACATTTAATATAGTTGCTCTATAGTGCCCCATATGTACAGCCTTATCTGCATGTGTGCAGCTGCTTTAAGCAAAGAGACTCACCAACACACCACAGACAGACCAAATAGTTAAGCTACCCCAGAGCTATTCACCAAAGCAGGTGTGCTGCTCCCTGTGGTACTTTTTATTGGAGCACCCCCCACTTCAGCTGCTAACCCTTGTGAGAATATGGCAGTCACCCACACTAGAGGTTCATATCACTATGCCTATAGTCTAAACTATCATGGAAATTCCTGTATCTGTTATTTTGGTATATCTTTGCTAAAGTTACTGTTAACTATGTTGTTTGTAATAGTATTAGGTATACCTAATTTATAGCCTTACCTGCGTGTGGACAGATGCTTCAAGCAAAAAGACTTACAGTCTTGGCACAAGCAGACCAAATAGTTGCATTCACATATAAGCTACACCTGTACCAGTCACCAAAACAGGTACCTACTCACAGTGCTGCTACCTTTTGAAGATGCCTCTTCTCAGCTGCTATTCCCTGTGGGAATATGGCATTCACCCACTGTAGTGGCTCTTAACAATATACCTTATCCCAATTATTATAAGTCAAAATTAACAAACACAGTCAAACCGATGATAGCAAAAGTCAGTCAGTCAGTCAGTCAGTCATTTTCCAACCCATTATATCCTAACACAGGGTCACGGGGGTCTGCTGGAGCCAATCCTAGCCAACACAGGGCACAAGGCATGAACAAATCCCAGGCAGGGCGCCAGCCCACCACAGGACACGCACACCAGGGGCAATTTACGATTGCCAAAGCACCTAACCTGCATGTCTTTGGAATGTGGGAGGAAATCGGAGGAAACCCATGCAGACACGGGGAGAACATGCAAACTCCACGCAGGGAGGACCCAGGACGTGAACCCGGGTCTCCTAACTGCGAGGCAGCAGCACTGTCACTGTGCCACTGCGCCCAAAAGTAGGAAATACATTTCAAAAGAGTCTTAAAAGGTTAGGAAATGTATTTGAAAAAGCAGTTTTGTTAAATAATACTTATGTAGAACATATAGGTGATAAAAGATTAGCCTTTTTGAATCTAGGTACAGAGCTGGTACAGACTGTTGTTCAGCCCACAGAGGTCTTGCCAATTTCTTTGGGAATTCAAATATATTTTCTGGGTGTGTTCTTCATTCTTTTGTTGTCCCCTTCTATATATTCCTGTCATTGCATAGCGTGCATCACAAACTTAAAGGCCTCATTTCACATGGAATTAACAACATGAAAAAGCATTTTTTTCTCAGACTCATTGTCCATTTTTATTCTTTTTTTTTTATAACTACCATGGACTAATAAATTCCAAAAACATATTTGTAACAATCTGTTTTTTTAGGATACTGTAATCAGAATATAAGTTTAACATGTCACTGTGCTCTGTGCAAATATTTTAAACCTGCTTTTCTGTTCTTCTTATATGTACAGCTAACACAAAGCAAGATTTAGTACAGGGGTCCAGCATTTAGAACTGCTAGGCAAGCTTTTTAAGACAAGACAAGTTAAGAATAACTGTGAAATGGGCATTGTACTATTTCTGTGTGTCAGAGTCAGCATGACATTGGATCTTCTTTTCCTTGTTTGGAATGGCATGATTTACCTAAGTTGGGGCCTGCACATGGAGAAAGAGTATAAAGCCTTGGAACATTGCCCGGCACACCTTTGAAGCCGACGGACGGATGGGAGATTCCGTCATCTGATCCGGAAAATCCTTCCAACGCAGCGACGAAAATGGCAGACTTTGTACATCGGACCCCCACTTCGGTGATGGTCTTGTCATGGCTTCGTTATCTGTTATGCCGCGTAAACCATCATTAAAGAAAGCGAAGTTATTTCTCTTATGTGATTTTTTACCTCCGTATAACTAAGGGAGGGGTGTCGCCTTTTTATATTATATCCATATAGTTTTGGGTTATGTAACATGCCACAATTACAAAAGAACTTTTTCCAACAAGGGAGCTAGCGCCCCCTGCTGGAGACAAGTGGGGACAAGAGTGGGATTGTGGCTAAATTAATAACTATCATATTTATAATGTATCATATATATATAATCTATACTAATAAAAGGCCAAGCCCTCACTGACTGACTGACTGACTGACTGACTCACTCACTCACTCACTCACTCACTCACTCATCACTAATTCTCCAACTTCCCGTGTAGGTAGAAGGCTGAAATTTGGCAGGCTCATTCCTTACAGCTTACTTACAAAAGTTAGGCAGGTTTCATTTCGAAATTCTACGCGTAATGGTCATAACTGGAACCTGTTTTTTGTCCATATACTCTAATGTAGGAGGTGGAGTCACGTATCGCGTCATCACGCCTCCTACGTAATCACGTGAACTGAAAACAAGGAAGAGATTTACAGCACGAGTCAAACACGGGAACGAAGGTAAATGATGTTAATTGTCGAGTGTCTTTTAATACTATGTAAGCATACATATTAACACATGTGCAATTAAACATGTGCATTTACGGGGTGATTTCTCAGGTTTAAAAGCTCGCCTTTTATTAAAAAGGTAAATGCAAACTGTTTTCATTCTGAAGGGCACAAACCACGTTAGATTTCAGCCGTTAAACGCGCAAAAATGTCGGTACACCAGATATATAAGCGCAACATATTATCAGTTGTATTGTATGCTTACAATACATATAGAAATGTGTTAATTGTTAACTAATATTATGGGATGGTGTTTTTCGACTCGCGCCTTGATTTAAATGATTGCATGTCTTGGTGGGTTTGCGTAGCTTATTGTCAATGTCTTTACACCTCTTTTTAAAACTTAATTTAAAAAGGTTTTCTTTTCTTCTTAATTAAAATTTAAAAGCAATACTTCACCGCTGCGAAGCCCCTCTAGCGCTGACGTCCGAGGTTCGATTACCGTAAGCGAGTGCAGTGAGTGTGTACGCCTGATGAGCCAAGAATAAGGGGGAAACACGTGTCGCGTACTCTTTGCATTATTTGACAGTAAACTATTTTCAACCATTCTATGATCTGCTTCTCACAAATGAAGGCACCGTGGATGATGTTAGCTGACTTGCTGGCCAACCATAAGCGTTACCTGGTAGGTAACCACCCACTCACTTCACTCCCTTACGGGAATCGAACCTCGGACGTCAGCGCTAGAGGCGAAGCCCCTAAAATTCTGCCACGGCGTGTGGTTCGTTTATTTGACAGCATGTAGATCGGGGTAATTACATTCACGGCATTCGTAGTCTGATTCACAATCTGATTGTATGGGCGGTTACCTACCAGGTAACGCTTATGGTTAGCCAGCAAGTCAGCTCGAAGTGATCACTCGAGTAAAGGCAGCTTCACAAAAAAACAGATCCTTAACAAATTGTTATTGGTATATTTTCCCTCAATTTAAAAAGGTTTTCTTTTCTTCTTAATAAAAATGTAAAAGCAGTACTTCGCTGGTGCGAAGCACGGGGATTTGAGTGACTGACGCATACAGACATATTCATGAGTGCAGGTACTTCGGAAAGAATGCACCGTGTAAACCTAAAGTTTAAATTAAATTCATAGACCTACAAAAGGTTGCCATTGATTTGAGGCAAGATTGCTTTTCTCCTGTATAACTATACGTTGCATTCTCAAGAGTGTGCTTGTACAGCTTGGTCATATTACAACCGGAGTGCTGAACTGACAACGTGGTATACAAACATAACTATAACAATCGTTAAAAAAGAAAAAAAAAAAAGCGAAGAACCCTTGGATTTAATAAAAAGGCTCCTTCCTTGGCGAAGCAAGGAAAAAGGAAGACCTTATATGGCGTTCGTTTATAAAACAGTGGAAAAGCTGTGTTAAGGCTGCTTCACAAAAAAACAGATCCTTAACAAATTGTTATTCGTATATTTTCCCTCAATTTAAAAAGGTTTTCTTCTTAATAAAAATTTAAAAGCAGTACTTCGCGGGCATTTAGATATAGATCCATCCATTTTCCAACCCGCTGAATCCAAACACAGGGTCACGGGGGTCTGCTGGAGCCAATCCCAGCCAACACAGGGCACAAGGCAGGAACCAATCCTGGGCAGGGTGCCAACTCACCGCAGGACACACACAAACACACCCACACACCAAGCACACACTAGGGCCAATTTAGAATCGCCAATCCACCTAACCTGCATGTCTTTGGACTGTGGGAGGAAACCGGAGCGCCCGGAGGAAACCCATGCAGACACGGGGAGAACATGCAAACTCCACGCAGGGAGGACTTGGGAAGCGAACCCAGGTCCCCAGATCTCCCAACTGCGAGGCAGCAGCGCTACCCACTGCGCCACCCTATATATATATATATATATATATATATATATATATATATATATATATATATATATATATACATATATGTTGAAAAATTAATAAGAAAGCTACATATTTTGGCAGCTGCTGCTTAAATTTTCAATGAAATGAAAAAAGCTCTCCAAGAGAAAACCTCAATGAAGAAGAAACAGTTTGCACTATCTAAAAAGGAGAAACCCTCATTTATTAAGGTTTGCTGCAGATGACTTAACTGAAAATAAATGAATAGTTCCTATGTGTATAATACATATTTATCTATTTTACTTATGCCTTTATTCCAGCAACTTGCAACATCTGAGGTACAATATGTTACATTACTTTTGTTTTTTGCAGCACAGGCAGGTGAAGTGACTTCTTCAGGGTCACACAGTGGTGTCAGTACCAGGATTTGAACTGACAAGCTCCGGGTTTGCTGAAATATTACTGAAGAAAGAAAAAAAATGAAAACGGGCAAATGGGGCTATGCATACACATGTCCATCCATCCATTATCCAACCCGCTATATCCTAAATACAGGAGCCAATTCCTGCCAACACAGGGCACAAGGCAGGAAACAAACCCCGGGCAAGGTTCCAGCCCACCGCAGGGCACACACTCCCACACACACCCACACACCAGGGACAATTTAGAATCGCCAATGCACCTAACCTGCATGTCTTTGGACTGTGGGAGGAAACTGTCAATTGTGCTTTACAAACTTTAAAGTCTTTTGATCCGTTTTTTTCATTAATATTGTCATAGGGCTATATATGGGGACGGTCCCCAAACCTTTATCTTGTTTTTTGACTTGTTTTTTCAGGATATTCCCACAATACACATATACATATATATATATATATATATATAATATATATATATATATATTATATATTATATATACATATATATATATGCGATTCTAAATTGGCCCTAGTGTGTCCTTGGTGTGTGGATGTGTTTGTGTGTGTCCTGTGGTGGGTTGGCACCCTGCCCAGGATTGGTTCCTGCCTTGTGCCCTGTGTTGGCTGGGATTGGCTCCGGCAGACCCCCGTGACCCTGTGTTTGGATTCAGCGGGTTGGAAAATGGATGGATGGATATATATATACAGTGGATCCTCGGTTCACGAACGTCTCGGTACACGTACAAATCGGTTTACGACCAAAAAGTTTGCCAAACTTTTGCCTCGGTTTACGGCCACACACTCGGTATACAAACAAGCCAGTTTCCCTTTCGGTTTGTACATGTTCAGTCTCTCCCTGTGCATTTCCTGTGCAGAGAGAGAGAGAGCACGACACACACACACACAGGCAGCGCGTGAGAGAGAGAGCCGCGCACACACACAGGCAGCGGGAGAGAGAGAGAGCCGCGCACACACACAGGCAGCGTGAGAGAGAGACAGACGCATACACACAGGCAGCGCGAGAGAGAGAGCCCGCACACACACAGGCAGCGTGAGAGAGAGACAGACGCACACACACAGGCAGCGCGAGAGAAAGAGTTGGACGCATAAGGTAGGAAGGCAGTTAAAGAATGCACTGGGCTTGATTTTGTTTTCACTTCTGTTTACAGCGATCGGTTCATAGCGTGCATTGTTGCAATGTTGCTTTTCTTGGTGGCTTATTAAATTACGGATTTTTTCAAATGTTCATTTTTTCCCTGTGCTTAAAACTCATTAAAAAAAGTGTTTTTAGCCAGTGGTTGGTAGCGCTATAGCGCGAACTATTGCAGTGTTAGTTTTCTCTGTTGTTCAAGGTTGTCTCAGTGTTATTCAATGTTACTAAATTTAGTTTACTATTACGCTGTGCATTCTATGGTTTAATTAACTATATTTGTGCTTAAAAACTTAAAAAAATATATATTTACATACAGTTCGTATGGTCTGGAACGGATTAATTGTATTTACATACAATCCTACGGGGGAAATTGCTTCGGTTCACAACCAAATCGGTTTACGACCAGAGTTTTGGAACAAATTATGGTCGTGAACCGAGGTTCCACAGTACATCCATCCATCCATTCATTTTCCAACCTGTTGAATCCGAACACAGGGTCACGGGGGTCTGCTGGAGCCAATCCCAGCCAATATAGGGCGCAAGGCAGGGAACCAATCCCGGGCAGGGCGCCAACCCACCGCAGATATATATACATATACACATATATATATATACAAACACACATACATATATAAACATATACATATACATATACTTATAAGATAACTTCAATAATTTCATAGTTTCTGTGTGTTTTCGATGTCCTGCAAGATGGTGTATTATCAGTTTTGGAGGTTGCTGCTTTAACCTTTTGGGCACAGCAACAGCTGCACAGCTCATAAACTGCGTTTTTAACAGGTGGACGAATCGTGTATTTTGGATTATATAGGGCTGCTATTATGCCATTAAAGATTTCTACAATTGTTGTAGTGAGTGCAATCGAGACTTTATGGATTTTATCTGCATTAACATTGTTCATCTTTAAGTAACTGACCTTGCTGCATGGGTGACTTGTCTGACTACAAGGTAATAGCATGCTTGCCTGCATGAACTGTTAATAATGCACAGTTGTTCATAACTTACAAAATATTATTTCTAATGGCTAATGGTGTAACTTATTGAATAACAGTGTTCCCCAACACGGCACGTATTTCTCTGGCTTTGAACATCCGTACGGCAGCTGATTAAACTGTGTTGTCCATCCGGGTGCCATTTCACTTTATTCCGTACAACTGGTATCGTCTATAATTTCAAAACTTTTATTTACAATTTATTGCGTCTGGCTCAGTTTTGTCTTTGTTTTCCCCATATTTTATAATCATACTTTGGACTGTTAAGTCCAACCTGTTTAATGCGATTAGCAGAAGCTAGCACAAGTCACCAGTAGCTATCTGTTTTTTCTTGCCCTTGCACTGTTCAAAGACCACCTCTTGCACTTTCACGGGATTAATACCCCCTTCCAGTTACCACCAGGCATTTGGAGCATTACAATTATATATATATATTTATATTGTCACAGAAGGCTGGGGGTCAGACCCAGCCAGGACGCCTGGAAGGACCGGGAGGTGGTCTATACGTCCCCCTGAGGGGATCACGAGGACGGAGCAAGGAGGCTCAAACCCACTGGGGCCCGTGGCCACCACCAGGGGGCACCCCAAGCGTCGTGGAGCCCGGGAGATCGACACTTCCGCCACACCTGGGAAGGTGGAGGATGGACCTCCAGTGCTTCCGGGTGCAAGGGCAGCACATGGAATCGTTTAAACCAGATCGGCCCCAAGGCATTCATATTTTTCCAAAGCAGTTCTGGTCTCCATCGGCATCTGTAGCTGAGTCGAAAAACACCATCCCATACTATTAGTTAACGATTAACACATTTCTATATGTATTGTAAGCATACAATACAACTGATAATATGTTGCGCTTATTTATCTGGTGTACCGACATTTTTGCGCGTTTAACGGCTGAAATCCAACGTGGTTTGTGCCCTTCAGAATGAAAACAGTGTGCATTTACCTTTTTAATAAAAGGCGAGCTTTTAAGCCTGAGAAATCACCCCGTAAATGCACACGTTTAATTGCACGTGTTAATATGTATGCTTACACAGTATTAAAAGACACTCAACAATTAACGTCATTTACCTTCGTTCCCGCGTTTGAGTCGTGCTGTAAATTTTTACTGTGAAATATAATTGACAAATAATTTGGCGAATGAACTTGTGAAGAAGGTGGAGCTGGAGTATTACTTCACTTCATTAACGAAAATGCCGTGATGTGCGGAAGGGCGGGGGGAGTGTGGGGGTTGACGGAGAATGTTTTCTTCAGCGCTCTTTGGGGCTCTTCCTTGTTTTCAGTTCACGTGATTACGTAGGAGGCGTGATGACGCGATACGCGACTCCGCCTCCTCCATTACAGTATATGGACAAATAAGAGGTTCCAGTTATGACCATTACACGTAGAATTTCGAAATGAAACCTGCCTAACTTTTGTAAGTAAGCTGTAAGGAATGGCCTGCCAAATTTCAGCCTTCCACCTACATGGGAAGTTGGAGAATTAGTGATGAGTGAGTGAGTGAGTGAGTGAGTGAGGGCTTTGCCTTTTATTAGTATAGACTAGCAAAATACCCGCGCTTCGCAGCGGAGAAGTAGTGTGTTAAAGAGGTTATGTAAACATATATATACATATACATATATATATACAGTACATATCTACATATACACATATCTACATATACATATATATACATACATATACACATCCACATATACATATATATACATATACAAATTTACACATCTACATATATATATATATACACATGTACATATATATACATATGCACATATATATATATATATATAAATATAGACATACATATATACATACATACATTGAAATATATATATATATATATATATAGCAAAATACCCGCGCTTCGCAGCGGAGAAGTAGTGTGTTAAAGAGGTTATGTAAACATATATATACATATACATATATACATATATACACATATCTACATATACATATATATACATGTATACATATATATATATACAGTATATACATATACACATCCACATATATATACATATATATATATATATATACTAGCAAAATACCCGCGCTTCGCAGCGGAGAAGTAGTGTGTTAAAGAGGTTATGTAAACATATATATACATAAACATATATACATATATATATATATATACATATACACATCCACATATATATATACATATATCAACATATATAAACACATACAGACACATATATACATATACATATTTGTATATCTACATATATATACACATATATACATATACATACATATCTATCTACATACATACACATATATCCAATCCAATCCATTTTCCAACCTGCTGAATCCGAACACAGGGTCACGGGGGTCTGCTGGAGCCAATCCCAGCCAACACAGGGCACAAGGCAGGAAACAATCCTGGGCAGGGTGCCAACCCACCGCAGTACACACATATCTATCTATCTATCTATCTATCTATATATATACACACATACATACATACATATCTATCTATATATATATATAGCTGATTACCCAGTGGATTCGCTCACTGAGTGCAAGAGAAAAAAATAAAATGTATGTATAAAATAAGTTTAATTGCCAAATTTATTTTTCCACAAATAAAGGGCACTTACAATAACATAGAAATCAATATAAACAACATTAACATCATTATCATATGAGAATATGAAGTAATATATAAGAAGCACATTGCATATAAATATAAATAATTAATATATATATATATATATACACATATATTATATTTATATATATATTTATATACACACATATATTTTATATATGATGCGTATGGTGTATTCACTCCATGTTATCGTGCATTGCGCTGTCAGTGGTATTTTGATAAAAGAATTTGAACAACATATAAGAAGCGTATAAATTATTAAACAGTAAAACATTAACATTTAAGAAGTAAAGTTACATTAAGTACAACTGCAGTGCCTTTGGGTATACCTCATTTTTTGTTTGCCCATTACATGCTTAAATGTATACATTTTTTGGTGCACCTACCCGACAACACGCGACATATAACCGAGCGTGGGAGAAGCATGGATTTTAAACACGCGTTGAGTTCATCTGCTGGTCTCCCTCGTGGAATAACTGGTAATGTTTGACTAAAATCTACAGCGAGTAAAACGACATTACCTCCTATTTTTTTTTTTACGATCTCTGAGATCTTGCTTTTTTCGGTTCAAGGCTTCATAAGCTCTTTTATGTTGTATGGTGTCCTTATCCCAAACCATCATCTTTGAATGTTGCAAGACTTTCGCCTTGTATGTAGATCGGGGTAATTACATTCATTGCATTCCTAGTCTGAATCACAATCTGATTGTATGGGTGGTTACCTGGCACTGTAGGGTTGCCACCCGTCCTTTAAAATACGGAATCGTGCCGCGTTTGAGAATGAAATTGCGCGTCCCGTTTTGAATCAATACTGGACGGGATTTATCCCGTATTTTTTTTATAATTTTTTTTTTAAAGCAGCGTCTCATGCAAATCATCCCACAGGCATTTTATGAAGATGCCTCCTTTCCTACTTTTGATTGGGTAATACTTGATGTCATCGTTAGTTTGATTGGTCTTTTTAACTGTCCAGTGAGGAGGGCGTGTCTTTTAAGTAGAGTCTGCAAAGTGTTGGCACTGAGATGTGGCGTCAGCGCCATAGTTGAAGCCCCTAACGTTGCGGTCAGCAAGTCGGCTAACATCTGCCATGTGCCGTCTTTCAGTTGCGAGAAGCAGATCATAGAATGGTTGAAACTGTTGCCCCTAACGTTGCGCCACGGTGTGTGGTTCGTTTATACCTCGTGTCTTCTCATTAAACTTTTATCTCGCGAATATGTTATTGCAATCCGCAGCGCGAGCGTTTCTATAAACTTAATTTAAACTTACGTTTTACACCGTGCTTTGTTTCCCTTATGAACATGGTTGTATGCTTAACTCGCTCCGTTCTCAATTGTTTAATTAATTTTTTGCTCTTCGCTGTTTGCGGCTCTTCCTCCATTTCCCCCTACTTCGTTCTTTTATCTTGCGAATATGTTATTGCAATCCTTAACGGGAGCGTTTCAATAAATTGATTGAAAATAGTTTTGCATTTACCTTTTTAGTAAAAGGCGAGCTTTTAAGCCTGAGAAATCACCTCGTAAATGCACACGTTTAATTGCACATGTGTTAATATGTATGGTTACACAGTATTAAAAGACAGTGAACAACGTCAGTTACCTTTGTTCCCGCGTTTGATAAAAGGTGAGCTTTTAAGCCTGAGAAATCACCCCGTAAATGCACACGTTTAATTGCACGTGTTAATATGTATGCTTACACAATATTAAAAGATAGTCAAAAATTAACGTCATTTACCTTCGTTCCCGCGTGTGACTCGTGCTGTAAATCTCTTCCTTGTTTTTAGTTCACGTGATTACGTAGGAGGCGTGATGACGCGATACGTGACTCCGCCTCCTCCATTACAGTGTATGGACAAAAAATATGTTCCAGTTATGACCATTACGCTTTGAATTTCAAAATGAAACCTGCCTAACTTTTGTAAGTAAGCTGTAAGGAATGAGCCTGCCAAATTTCAGCCTTCCACCTACACGGGAAGTTGGAGAATTAGTGATGAGTCAGTCAGTCAGTCAGTGAGTGAGTCAGTCAGTCAGTCAGTGAGGGCTTTGCCTTTTATTATTCTAGATATATATACACATATCAACATATATATACACATACATATACACACATACATAAACACACACATATACATCCATCCATCCATCCATCCTCTTCATATATGAGAAAGTCAATTCACCTGCCTGTGCTGCAAAATACAAAAGTAATGTAACAAATTGTACTTCAGATGTTGCAAGTTGCTGGAATAAAGGCATAAGTAAAATAGATAAATATGTATTATACACATAGGAACTATTCATTTATTTTCATTTTAGTCATCTGCAGCAAACCTTTATAAATGAGGGTTTCTCCTTTTTAGATAGTGCAAACTGTTTCTTCTTCATTGAGGTTTTCTCTTGGAGAGCTTTTTTCATTTCATTGAAAATTAAAGCAGCAGCTGCCAAAATATGTAGCTTTCTTATTAATTTTTCAACATTGTGTAAAATAACTTTATAAAGTAACATAAAAAGTTTAAATACTGGTTATCCTTTTACACTAAAATATTACTAAAGAGATACAAAAAAAGTAAAATGCATATGTTCTTTTTCTTTAAGGAGATTAAATATTACTGAAGAAAGAAAAAAAAAAAAACATCCAAATGGGGCTATGCATACGAACTTAAAAGGTTTAAATAAAACAGAAATATATAGTTTTATTTTTACTTCCTTAATTTGTGGAGGGTGTATCCTGTAGCAAAGCCCTAACTTTTTTCGTGAAAGCCCGTTTCAGTCAATAAGTCTTAAAAACAGGTGTAAAGATATTGACAATAAGCTACGCAAACCCACCAAGACATGGAATCGTTTAAATCAAGTATCATTACATCTTCCTTTCTTAAAGAGAAGTAAGGCAGTACTTATAAGCTTACATATATATATATATATATATATATATATATATATATATATATATGTATATATATATATATGGAAGAGAAGGTCTGTGATACATACATATATATATATATCTATATCTATATTAAGGATCTGTTTTTTTGTGAAGCAGCCTTAACACAGCTTTTCCGCTGTTTTATAAACGAACGCCAAGGAAGGAGCCTTTTTATTAAATGCAAGGGTTCTTCGCTTTTTTTTTTCTTTTTTTACGATTGTTATAGTTCTGTTTGTATACCACGTTGTCAGTTCAGCACTCCGGTTATAATATGACCAAGCCGTGCAAGCACACTCTTGAGAATGCAACGTATAGTTGTACAGGAGAAAAGCAATCTTGCCTGAAATCAATGGCAACTTTTTGTAGGTCTATGAGCTTAATTTAAACTTTAGGTTTACACGGTGCTTTCTTTCTGAAGTACCTGCACTCATGAATATGCCTGTATGCGTCAGTCGCTCAAATCCCCGCGCTTCGCACCAGCGAAGTACTGCTTTTAAATTTTTATTAAGAAGAAAAGAAAACCTTTTTAAATTGAGAGAAAATATACCAATAACAATTTGTTAAGGATCTGTTTTTTTGTGAAGCTGCCTTTACTCGAGTGATCACTTCGAGCTGACTTGCTGGATAACCATAAGCGTTACCTGGTAGGTAATCACCCATACAATCAGATTGTGAATCAGACTACGAATGCCGTGAATGTAATTACCCCGATCTATATGCTGTCAAATAAACGAACCACACGCCGTGGCGCAATTTTAGGGGCTTCGCCTCTAGCGCTGACATCCGAGGTTCGATTCCCGTAAGGGAGTGAAGTGAGCGCTTCGCACCGGCGAAGTACAGTAATCCCTCCTCCATCGCGGGGGTTGCGTTCCAGAGCCACCCGCGAAATAAGAAAATCCGCGAAGTAGAAACCATATGTTTATATGGTTATTTTTATATTGTCATGCTTGGGTCACAGATTTGCGCAGAAACACAGGAGGTTGTAGAGAGACAGGAACGTTATTCAAACACTGCAAACAAACATTTGTCTCTTTTTCAAAAGTTTAAACTGTGCTCCATGACAAGACAGAGATGACAGTTCCGTCTCACAATTAAAAGAATGCAAACATATTTTCCTCTTCAAAGGAGTGCGCGTCAGGAGCAGAGTCTGTCAGAAAGACAGAGAAAAGCAAACAGATCAATAGGGCTGTTTACTTTTAAGTATGCGAAGCACTGCGGCACAAAGCTGTTGAAGACGGCAGCTCACACCCCCTCCGTCAGGAGCAGGGAGAGAGAGACAGAGTTTGTTTTTCAAGCACAAATCAATACGTGCCCTTCGAGCTTTTAAGTATGCGAAGCACTGTGCAGCATGTCGTTTCACTAAGCAGCTGCACAAAAGATAGTAACGTGAAGATAATCTTTCAGCATTTTTAGACGAGCGTCCGTATCGCCTAGGTGTGCGAACAGCCCCCCTGCTCACACCCCCTACGTCAGAATCAGAGAAAGCGCAAGAGAGAGAAAGAGAAAAGTAAGCTGGGTAGCTTCTCAGCCATCTGCCAATAGCGTCCCTTGTATGAAATCAACTGGGCAAACCAACTGAGGAAGCATGTACCAGAAATTAAAAGACCCATTGTCTGCAGAAACCCGCGAAGCAGCAAAAAATCCGCGATATATATTTAAATATGCTTACATATAAAATCCGCGATGGAGTGAAGCCGCGAAAGGCGAAGCGCGATATAGCGAGGGATTACTGTACTGCTTTTAAATTTTTATTAAGAAGAAAACAAAACCTTTTTAAATTAAGTCTTAAAAAGAGCTGTAAAGATATTGACAATAAGCTACGCAAACCCACCAAGACATGCAATCGTTTAAATCAAGGCTCGAGTCGAAAAACACCATCCCATAATATTAGTTAACGATTAACACATTTCTATATGTATAGTAAGCATACAATACAACTGATAATATGTTGCGCTTATTTATCTGGTGTACCGACATTTTTGCTTGTTTAACGGCTGAAATCCAACGTGGTTTGTGCCCTTCAGAATGAAAACAGTTTGCATTTATCTTTTTAATAAAAGGCGAGCTTTTAAGCCTGAGAAATAACTCTGTAAATGCACACGTTTAATTGCACGTGTTAATATGTATGCTTACACGAACTTAAAAGGTTTAAATAAAACAGAAATATATACCTTTTATTTTTACTTCCTTAACTTGTGGAGGGTGTATCCTGTAGCAAAGCCCTAACTTTTTTCGTGAAAGCCTATTTCAGTCAGTAAGTTTTAAAAACAGGTGTAAAGATATTGACAATAAGCTACGCAAACTCACCAAGACATGGAATCGTTTAAATCAAGGCGCGAGTCGAAAAACACTATCCCATACTATTAGTTAACGATTAACACATTTCTATATGTATTGTAAGCATACAATACAACTGATAATATGTTGCACTTATTTATCTGGTGTACCGACATTTTTGCGCGTTTAACGGCTGAAATTCAACGTGGTTTGTGCCCTTCAGAATGAAAACAGTTAGCATTTACCTTTTTAATAAAAGGCGAGCTTTTAAGCCTGAGAAATCACCCCGTAAATGCTCACATTTAATTGCATATGTGTTAATATGTATGCTTACACAGTATTAAAAGACACTCAACAACGTCATTTACCTTTGTTCCCGCGTTTGATAAAAGGCGAGCTTTTAAGCCTGAGAAATCACCCCGTAAATGCACACGTTTAATTGCACATGTGTTAATATGTATGCTTACAGAGTATTAAAAGACACTCAAAAATTAACGTCATTTACCTTCGTTCCCGCGTTTGACTCGTGCTGTAAATCTCTTCCTTGTTTTTAGTTCACGTGATTACGTAGGAGGCGTGATGACGCGATACGTGACTCCACCTCCTCCATTAGAGTATATGGACAAAAAACAGGTTCCAGTTATGACCATTACGCGTAGAATTTCGAAATGAAACCTGCCTAACTTTTGTAAGTAAGCTGTAAGGAATGAGCCTGCCAAATTTCAGCCTTCTACCTACACGGGAAGTTGGAGAATTAGTGATGAGTCAGTCAGTCAGTGAGGGCTTTGCCTTTTATTAGTATAGATATATATATTTATATATATGTATATATATATATATATATATATATATATATGTGTGTGTGTGTGTGTGTGTGTGTGTGTGTATAATTTGCCCGTGACCCTGTAGTTGGGATATAGCGGGTTGGATACTGGATGGATGGATATACTGTATATAATTGAGTCATTGGGTTAAAGTAAATAAATGTCTCCATTTTTGTTTAAAACTAGTCATAACTGGGCAAAACATTTTTCCATTTAAACCCTGATCAAGTTTAACGGAAAAAGGCTCTTTTTATAATAATAAAAGACAAGAGAGACAAAGTTCTTGCAAGAAGCAGAATGTACCTGATGTGGGTGAATGGAGGTTGTGTATTTCAGGAACTATTACGGCAAAGAGTGTGGTGGCATAGTGGTTAGCACACTTACCCGGTGATGGGAAGTAAAGGTTCAAGCTTGTATGTTTTCTTTGTCGAGTCAGTATATTCTCTGTGACTGAGTAGTTTTTTCTGGGAATGCGTTCTTGTTGTGGAATTGTGCTATGTGATTTCCCGATGGTTGGATTTACCTTGTTGTTGCTGAATCGGGTCGGCCCGGAAATATTACTTTGGCATGAAGTGGGACAAAATCTAGTAAAGAAAAATAAAAAGAAGATTAAATACTGTTATTCATAGTCTGGGGTGGCAGATGCTCTTATATGTCATTATTTGTAAGTCTGTGTCTATTAAATGTCTATGCTTATTTGTCAGCGACTAATCAATAATGTGAAGCAGATCCTAAAGATGGAGGATGCCCCACATAATAGCATAGTAATAGGGGATCATATCCAAATTTAATATGCAGTACTGTGACGATGCGGGTTCTGCTCCATGCTTCCATCGGCTGTTAGGGAGCCCTTGAACCCAACGCCGTCGGTAATATCACCGATGAGCTAGCCAGGGGTGTCGAACTCCGGTCCTGGAGGGCCGCAGTGGGTACAGGTTTTCCTTCTAACCATCTCCTTAATTAGTGATCAGTTTTTGCTGCTAATTAACTTCTTATGCCTTTGTTTTAATTGATGTGACTCAGACCCCTTAGTTGTTTCTTTGTCCTTAATTAGCAGCCAAACAATAATGAGACACAAAACAAGCAGCCACATGACCAGCTCCCCTGTGCCCATCACACCATAGCTGAAAATAAAGAAGGGTGAAGGTCTCAGTAAAACAGACAATCAACAGTTTTGGAAATGTCTGCTGTGGCAGAACGAGAGCAGCAACAAGCCATGGAGTTAAATGACGGGTTCAATTAACAAGAATCAGCATTTCATTAAGAAAGTGGTTGGAGTGAAATTGGTTGGAGTTTGAATCCCCAGTTTAATTGATAATCTGTTGACTCGTTTCACATCTAATTTCTGTTTGGCTGTCATTTAATGAAGAAAAGAATCAATTCAGGGGACTGAATCCTTAAAACAGGGCTAAAGAAAAGAAGTTAATTAGCAGTGAAAACTGGTCACTTGTAATGAAAAAGGTTAGAATGAAAACCTGCAGCCACTGCGGCCCTCCAGGCCTGGAGTTTGACACCTGTGAGCTAGACAGTGAGGCAATAAACATTGAGCAAGGGGATGATGTATAAGTGCAAAGTGCTTTTATTCAAATAAATCCAACGTGCAACTGTGCAAAGTTCAATAAATAAATAATCCTTAAAACATGTGGAAGTTCAAATCAATAAATAGAAAAACTCTTCTAAAAATAATGAGATTAAAAATCCTACAAGAAGAATCCTTTAAAATTACAAAGCCCGGTGTCTTCCTTTAAAACATGGTGGCTCCCCTGCTACTCCAATCTGGGCTGCTTGACAGGAGAGTCGCCTACCTGCAGGAACAGCTGCCTTTCATTCAGGTCCGGTAGCCCTCCGATCCTTGGCTTTGTCGGGCTCCCAACCGGACCAAGACTTGGGTTATTTCCCAGCGGCCAAGGCGCTCACGCTGGGGCTACACCAGCCCAAAGCCTTCTCGACTCCCGCTCCTTCTATGGTCAAGTCGATTCCTCCACTGGTCACTCCAGCTACTTTCTCAGCTCCACTGAGTGTCGGGCAAACACTCCCCGCCGTGGGTTCTCTTCCCAGCCGCCTGCTTTCACTAATACGAGCCTGCTCTCGCTCGCTCGCTCTCCTTCCTCACACCGGCTTTCTCCACCTGCTTCCTGCTACCTCCCGTTCTCTCTTTCCTTCCTTTTACTTCTTTTTGTTTTTCCTCTCATTAACCGGCTCGCGCTTCCCTATATATGCGGAGAGGACATAGCAGCTGCAGCCCATTAGCCACAGGAACAATCACGGATGTGGGCAGTCTCTCACCTGTGCACTTAGGCGAGAAACACCCACACCGCAGATCGTCCTGCGGCTCGCTACAGCTACCACGCCCCCTCGCTAAGCCGTGAGCGCGGGGATTATTTATTTAAAAACAAAACGGCCTTTGCTGGAAGAGCTGTGGACCCATAACACCACATTCCACCCTCCATAAGACTCCAGTTGCATGGGAAGGCTCCACGCCACTACCAACCCTATGCAACTGGAGACCAGGTCCACAGCTCGGCCACTCTACACTGCACTAAAACAATAAAAGCACTAAAACCATTAATCCCACAATAAAACCAACCCAAGCCCCCCTTCATAAAAACAGGACATTAAAAGAATAAGAACTTTAAAAGACAAATAAAACCAGCAATAAATAAATGCCCATAAAAAGCTCTGTCCTTTAAAAATGTCCTCCGGGCTTTATAACCTTAAAGGATTACTTCTTGGTGGATTTTTAATCTCATTATTTTTAGAAGAGTTTTTCTATTTATTGATTTTAACCTCCACGTTTCATTTTATGGATTATTTATTTAATGAAGACTTTGAAACACTGCATTTGACGTGAACTTTGCACAGTTGCACTTTTGTTTTGATTGTTTAATAAAAGCACTTTTGCACAATTATACATCATCCCCTTGCTCATTGTTATTGCCTCACTGTCTAGCTCAGGGGTAGGCAACGTCGGTCCTGGAGTGCCACAGTATGTGCAGGTTTTTGTTCCAACCCAGTTCCTTAACGAGAACTCAATTATTGCTGATGAAGCACATATTGCTTAAGTGACATTTTAATGCTTCATTTTAGTGGTCTCGCTTGTTAAGGTTCTCCAACCTTAATTGCTTATTTCAATCTTAAACTGCTGCATTCAGTGTTTTAATTGCTCCTTATTAGCAATAAGATGTAAAACAGGGGTAGGCAATGTCGGTCCTGGTGAGCCGCAGTGGCTACAGGTTTTCATTCCAACCCAATTGCTTAATTAGAAACCAATCATTGCCAATCTCAGACCTTATTTAATTTTATGGCTTGTTAGTCTGTGCAATGTAAGGCTTTTATATCGTAGATTTTTTTCCTTTCCAAGGATATCATCCAAATGATTTGAAGCCTAAAACAGATAATTTTCAGTCTGTCACATTTTTCTATTAAGTGTTTTATTAAATCAAACCGTGCATGATGAACACACACAGATGTAATTGGAAAAAAGCTAGCTGGAGAACTGCTGGCTGCTTTGTCTTTTACATCTTATTGCTAATAAGGAGCAATTAAAACACTGAATGCAGCAGTTTAAGATTGAAAAAAGCAATTAAGGTTGGAGAACCTTAACAAGCGAGACCACTAAAATGAAGCATTAAAATGTCACTTAAGCAATATGTGCTTCATCAGCAATAATTGAGTTCTCGTTAAGGAACTGGGTTGGAACAAAAACCTGCACATACTGTGGCACTCCAGGATCGACGTTGCCTACCCCTGGTCTAGCTCATCGGTGACATTACTGACGATGTTGGGTTCAAGGGCTTCCTAACAGAAGAAGGGAGCATGGAGCCGAACCCGCATCGTCAAAAGTACACCCCCAAAATTTGTTGGGGTTACATTCTTAGAGCACCCGTGAATTGTGAAAAACAATGAATTTTGGATGTGGTTAAAAAAATGCCTATTTTTATAGTTTAAACCCTAAATATTCCCCCAAAACACTTTAATTTAATTTCAAACTCAGCTTAATACATTACCTCAAAAAAAGAATGTAAAGGTAAACCTGTATACTGTACTGCTATGTCTCCCGCAGGGCTAGAATGTAAAATACCGATGTTACTGCTATATGTACTGTAGTTCATGCAAGCGAGTTTTCATTGCCAGAAGCCTTAGAAGGTGCAGGGCGTTTCGATGACATCTTGGGGCTTTAACCCTTAAACTGCCACATACTCGGGGGTTAATGCATCCCTGGACGCCAAATACTTTTTTGCTTCACTTTAAGTAAACATCACAATTCACAAAGAAAAAGTGAAATTTTAATAGAACACATTTTATTTTCCCATGCAAAGAGCATCACAATTACTGCAACACTGATCACTTTACACACTTAATGAACTGTAAAAACTATTTAAAAAAACTACTGGAACAATATGTACAAAGTGCAACTGACGCCATGGAAGAAATTAATCGAGCCAACTGCTCTTGAACTGACTGCACGCAAACACACAGAGGTAAACGCTGACGCTATCTCAATCCCAGAGACAGTAAGGATGCAGTGTGTCACGCTTGGGTCACAGAATTGCACAGGAGCACAGGAGATTGTAGAGACAGGAACTTTATTCAAACACTTCAAACAAACAAACATGTCTCTTTCATAAGTAAAACGACCACAGTATGCAGTTAGTTATCGATTAAAGAATAGACAAACATCATAGGGGAGCCCAACCCCCAACAGGGGCAGAGGATGTCTGGGGGAGGAGAGCGAAACAAAGCAATCAGTCAAAAAGGACAAGTGCTGTTCAGGCTTTTAAGTCAGCTCCTGTGTGCTCACAGATGGCACTGGGAAACGACTGTAGCTGGTTGTGGTGGTTTAAGGGTTAAGAGGAAGAAAATGGAAAACACAAGAACACTCAGCTGGAGATGCATCACAGTCAATCAGCAGCAAGGAGAAATGAATAACGCTGTAGCGGTCCAGTGCCGCTAAGATTCACACTGCGATTGTCATTGCCAGCAAAGGGTTTTCAACCAAGTATTAGAAATGAACATTTTATTTCCAGTTATTTAATTTGTCCAATTACTTTTGAGCCCCTGAAATGAAGGGATTGTGATAAAAAAATGCTTTAGTTGCCTCACATTTTTATGCAATCATTTTGTTCACCCCACTGAATTAAAGCTGAAAGTCTGCACTTCAACTGCATCTGAGTTGTTTCATTTAAAATTCATTGTGGTAATGTACTGAACCAAAATTAGAAAAAAGTTGTCTCTGTCCAAATATTTATGGACCTAACTGTATATAAATTGTAATCTGAAGAGGAATACAACATCCTATAGTGAAGTTGGGGAGGATAATAATTGTAGCAATAGATATGGAATAGCATCTGATTTGTGTTACAACTATTGTAACTCATTTAAAGGGATCAGACACCAAAGGGTGGGCACAACTGCAAAATGGGGATTGTACTATATATAGAAAGAGTATAAAGCCATGGAACATTGCCTGGCACACCTTTGAAGCTGACGGACGGAAGGGAGATACTGTCATCCGATCCGGAAAATCCTTCTAATGCAGCGATGAAAATGGCAGACTCTATACATTAGGCCCCCACTTCTGTGACGGTCTTGTCATGGCTTCCTCGTCTGTTATGTCACGTAAACCATCATTAAAGAAAACCAAGTTATTTCTCCTATGTAATTTCTTACCGCCGTATCACTAAGGGAGGGGTATTGCCTTTTTATGTTATATCTATATAGTTTCGGGTTATGTAACATGCCGCAATTACAAAAGAAGTTATTCCAACATGGGAGCTATTGCCTCCTGCTGGAGACAGATACTAAAAGAATGATCTAATAGATAAAATGGTAGTCAGTAAATATACATATTTTAAATCATTACATAGCAGTCATTTAAAAGATGCACAAGCTAGTTCGAGAATAGTTCTAAATGATAAAGTTTAGGTAGTCCTGAGTGCTAGCTTATTTAATGTGTTAGCTGTGGACGAAGGTTCGAGGCAAACAGCAGGCAGACAGCAGATGTAGAGTAAAAAAACAATTTCTTTATTCTTGGTGAGCAGAGAGACCACTGCAGCCCCTGTCAGCTTGTGTCACTGACAGTTACCAGCAAATAGCCCAATCTTCCGGGGGGGTGAGTTCCCTTTTATAATTGATACATCTTACAGAGACAGCTTATCATGAGACAAGGTTACACAATTCTTTGGGGGGGTTCAGTAATATGCCCAAATGTTACAACACATTTGTTCAAAACAACTTAAGAAGAAGTGAAAGAACCTATTACTGTTGATTAAACAAAATCACAGATATTGAAAAAATAAAAAGAGTAGCAGTTTTACTGAGTACAGACTAAGAGTCAGCAGTTTGACAGAAATGTTGTAAGTTTGTCCTTTTAGCTTTGTGTACACACTTAATTTTTATATGTAAGTCTTATTAATACACAATTAATCTTTAACTCATTAGTTTAAGTAAGTCATATCAATAAACAATCCATAGCTTATTAATACAAACTAGTAATATACTTATACTGTTAAAATGATTATACAGGTAATGATTTTTCTCTTTCTCATAGCTCACACAATTCAGATTTTAACTTGTAGTTGAACTCTAAGTTCCTATATTATTATATTGTTTAATTAATAGTTTAGTATTGTGAGTTTGAGCATTAATTCTTCATATGGTATATTTCTATGCATATACAATTGGTTTTTTGCTTATTTTATTCTTGTTTATAACAAAAAAGGGTGCATTTCCCTGGCAGGATGCATGTTGTTAGACTTTAAACTAATGAAACAAATGGTCACATCAATGAAGCAAACATACTGTTGTCTTGGTTAAACAAGAAGTAGTCTTTTGTCTGTTTTGTCAAAAATATTTAGCAATACATTATCTGTTACGCAAATGTCTAGAAAGCATATTCTACTTCTTCTACTTCTTCTTCTTTTGGCTGCTCCCATTCGGGGTTGCCACAGCATATCCTCTTTTTCCATATCCTTCTTTCCTCTGTATCTTGCTTTGTTACATACATCACCTGCATGTCTTCTCTCACCAGATCCATAAACCTCCTCTTAGGCCTTCCTCTATTCCTCTTACTGGCAGCTACATTATTAGTATCCTTTTACAAATATATCCAACATCTCTTCCCACACATGTCCAAACCAATGTAATCTCAGCTCTCTTTGTCTCCAAACTGTCCATCCTTAACTGACCCTCTAATGTACTACTAATAATGTCCATCCTCACCATATCCAATGTAAATATTAACATTTTTAACTCTGTTACCTCCACCTCTGTCTCCTGTTTTTTGGTCAGTGCCACCGTCTCCAACCCATTTAACATAGCTGGTCTCACTACCGTCCTCTAGATCTTCCCTTTCACTCTTGCTGATATCTGTTTGTCACAAGTCACTCCTGACACTCCCCTACACCCACTCCTCCCTGCCTGCACTCTGTTCTTCACCTCTCTTCCACACATTACTCTGTACTGTTAATCCCAGGTATTTAAACATCATCCATCTTTGCCAGCTCTTCTCACTGCATCATCAACACCACTCTGACCTCCCTCTCATTTGCACACATGTATTCTGTCTTCTTCCTACTGACTTTCATTCCTCTCCTCTCTAGAGCATATCTCCACCTCTCCAGGGTCTCCTTGACCTGCTCCCTACTCTCGCTCATCATAGTCCATGGGGACTCCTGTCTAATCTTGTCTGTCAGCCTGTCCATCACCATTGCAAATTAGAATGGGCTCAGAGCCGATCCCTGATGTAATCTCGCCTCTACCTTGAATGCATCCATCACTCCTACCGTCGATCTCACCAATGTCACACTTTGCTTGTACATGTCCTGTGTAACTCTTACATACTTCGCTGCCACTCCCGACTTCTTTATAGACTACAATCAACTCCTCTCGAGGCACCCTGTCGTATGCTTTCTCCAGGTCCACAAAGATGCAATGCAACTCCTTCTGGCCTTCTCTGTACTTCTTCAACACTCGCAGAGCAAACATCGCATCTGTGGTGCTCTTTCCTGGCATAAAACCATACTGCTGCTCACTAATCATCACCTTCCTTTGTAACCGAGCTTCCACTACTCTTTCCCATAACTTCATGCTGTGGCTTGTCAGTTTTATCCCTCTGTAGTTACTACAGCTCTGCACATTGGTACCAGTACACTTCTTCTCTATTCCTCAGGCATCCCCTCACTTTTCAAGATTACATTCATCATTCTGAAACACCTCCAAGCTTCCACAGGTAGAAAGCATATTTTTTCTTTGGGAAATTTAACTGGATGCTTTCTGAGGCAACACTTAACATTTTTGCACAGTTGTTGAACATTTCCAAAATGAGGGCAAAACTGAAAACACTTCTGATAGCTTTTTTCTGTGTATGTACTGTGTACTCATCTCAGTTGACATACTAGACAAATACTGTATTTTGTCTCATTTGAATCAGATTTTAAACCCCTTTTTCATTTCGAATTTCAAAATCTAGTCAAAAGTCAAGCAAAATAACACCTTTTATTGGCTAACTACAAAGATCATGACAGAGCCATTCTCTTAGTTACAAAAGTTAATGAACATTCTATGAAGTGTATTATTGTTCAGTTTTACTGCTGCTTCTCTTAATAGGTTAGGCTCATAACATTTTGATCAACCCTTATGTGTATTCTTATGAGTAAGCTTTTTACATAATTGTGTAGGATTTTATTTGATTAATAATCAATAAGACACTCCTCAGGTCATAGGTGACTTAAATGCAACCACTGGCACTGACAGGGCTGGGTATGAGGACTGTGTCAGTCCCCATGGGTCTGGTGACTGCTGTGAAAGTGGCTCCATGTTCCTTGACTTTGCAAAAGGTCAGGGGCTGCAGATCGCTGTATCCTGAGCCGCATCGTTTGACTTGGTACTCCAATACTGGTGGTGCGGTGAAGAAGAATGATCATATCCTCATGGGCAGATGCTGGAGCCTCTTACAAAACTGCAGCGTCTACAGAAGTGTCCAGTTTGTGAATTCTGACAACAGACTTCTTGTTGCTACTCTGAAGATCCAGCTTAGGTCCAGAAGGCTACCACCTACTAGGAAAATGAGGCTGGACCTGGCCAGACTCCAAGATCAGGCTGTTTCTAATGAATTTGCTCGCAGTTTATGTGAGGAACTTACGGACTTGGGTGCGACTACCGATTCTAATGTGATTTGGGAGACATTCTGTGACAAGACTCTGAAGGTTGCTGAGGGTTGTGTTGGTGTTAACCAGTGTTTCCAGAAGGAGATATTTCATCTTGCACGACTTTCTGGATATCATTGAGAGGAGTCACAGCGCATGGCTTGATGGTAACTCCAGTCTGTACCGGGAAGTGAAAAGACAGCTGCAAGGGCTCTGAGGGCATATAAGGAGGTGTTTGTTAGAGGAATTTGTAGGCAAGTGACACACCATCTATGGTCTAGTGACCTATGTCCTGCTTACAGAGGAATCGATGCATTATGCACAACCGAATCTGTTCCTCGGAGAGTTGCAGTCAGGGAAGCTGATGGAACAGTCCTTATGGATGACACTGCAGTTTTTACCCACTGGGCTGGCTACTTTCTGTTTAAAGCTGATCCTCCAGTTAGGATGTTGGATATCTCTGGGTCCACAGTTCTTGAGGCTTATCCTCCATTTAGCTGTGAAACACCCAATCTCACTGAGATTGCACAGGTGGTTAACCAGCTGAGGATAGGGAAGGCTACAGGGATCTGTGGTATCCAGGGTGAACTTCTCCAGGCTGGTGGTAAGGCTGTCCTCCAGGCATTGCAAGCAATTTTTGCTTCCATTTTGGAGACGGGTGTCATCCCAACTGACTGGAAAACAGGACTTGTCATCCCTATCTAAAAGGGAAGGGTGATCGCCTAGATTGCAGCAACTACAGTGGGATAACACTGCTCTCGGTGCAGGGTAAAGTCCTTGCTAGGGTCATCCTCAATAGGATCCGTGATCACTTACTCACCTACAAGTGACCGGAGCAGTTTGGTTTTATGCCTAAGAAGTCTATCATCGACCGTATCCTGGCACTGAGGGTTCTCATGGAGCACAAACGCGAATATCAGCAGAATTTATTTGCAGCCTTTTTCAATTATTGTAAAGCATTCGATTCAGTTGATTGAGCTTCCCTGTGGTACATCCCATCAAAGTTACTGGATGCCATGGCTGGCTTGTACACTGGAACTGTGTGTGCTGTGCAGAGTGGAGGCAGAACCTCTGCGTTTTTCCAGTATGTGTGGTATGTGTGTGTGTATGTGTTAGATTGGGTGTGTTTTGGAAGTACAGATGTTTTTGTTTAATTTATGTGCATTTTATATGCCGTCTGATCCTTGAGGGCTACAGTGGCTACTGGTATTCCTTTCTGACAATTTCTTAAACAGTGATTAATTTCTGCTGTTAATTGACGTCTTTTTTCCATTTTAATTGTCATGTTTTAACACTTATTCCTCTGAATTTCTTCTTTTTTCCTTAGATTTTAGCCAAATAAAAGTGAGATATGAAGTGAGCTAATAGATGACTTGCTAGATTGGGGCTTCAAACTCCAACCAATTTAAATCCAACTAGTTTCCTTACTAACTATAAGATGATGCTTATATTTAATTAATCCCATTATTCAATTCCATGGCTTGTTGGTGATCTTATTCTTCCACTCCAGACATTTCCAAAACTGTTCATTTTCTTTATTTTTAAGAGCAAAATCAAAATGCTAGATTAACTGGTTAAAAGCCCTTTTGCTCAGCACTTTGTTTTTTTGCTCTTCAGCATGATTCTAGATTCTATGGGTATCTACCCACTCTTCAATGAGCTGTAGACTCTACAGCCATCTTCCTTTTTCGATGTACATAAAATTCAAAAGGGACACCACTGGGAGTGATTGTGCAGTGCACCGGGCAGGCTGGAGTGAGACACTGGGTTTAACAATTTTTTGCTTCAGCAGCATTTTGGTACCAGTGCTGAGGTCTGAAAGCTGGTATTGGTACCAAAATCAAAATTTTTATACCAGTCCAATCATAGTTGGACACCCCTCTCATTTAAGGTACACACAGAAACATTTTGAAAATTAATGTTAAAATGGTTTGACTTTTTAAATTTAAGTATTTGCCTGCAGTCTCTTATACAGTCAACGTACTAGTTTCTTTTCTCTACTTTATTTTTCTGTTGCTACAGTGAGATAAGCCGATTAGACCTTGGCTTAACTGTTGAAGTCTGGAACAAGGGATTAATCTGGGACTCAATAGTGGGGACTGCTTGGATCCCTCTCCAGGACATCCGACAATCCAATGAGGTGAGTGATATATTGTTCTGTCATGATTCAGCCAGAATGTGTTCCCTAGCTTGTTTTTTTCTGTGTTTCTTTGTTCATTCTAAAGTATATTTTCATGTGTTTATTTGTATGTACAGGGTGAGCCAAAATGAAGAAATGAAGCACCACATTTCTCAAGGTCATTGCGCAAGGTAGAGGCAGCTGAGTGGGTTGAGGTAGGGGTCCTTGATAGGCGATCCCTTGTAATTTTCAGTTACAACATGTCTCAGTCTGGTACGCACCTTGCTTTCACTGTTGAAGCTTTCTTCATAAACAACAAATCCATCATCACTACGCAACACACCTTCCTAACACACTTCAGCATTCCTCCTAAAGGTGACGTCCCAAATCCAAAAACAATTCTTCAGTGGGTGGCTAAATTTAGACAGACGGGTACAACATTGTACAGAAAATCTCAAGGCTGTCCTCAGACTGTATGAACGCCTGAAAACATCCAAGCTATAAGGGCATCAATTTTGCAGTCTCCTAGACATTCAGCATGCAAATATGCTTCTACCGTAGGCATTTCCAACATGTGTTTGAGGAGGATTTTGCATGAGAACCTAAATTTCCATCCATACAAAATGATGGTAGTTCAGGAACTCACTGAGAGAGCCTGGGAGAGCCATAGAGAGTTGTGCGTGAACATTCTGCCAACCATTCTTCAAGATGCTATCATCAAGTGCAGGGAAAAGGGACATTTCCATTTGAATGGTTTCATAAATAAGCAAAACCTTTGCTGTTGGGTTGAAACCAACCCTTGTGAACTTCATCAGAGACCCCTGCACAGTGAGAGTGTTACATTTTGGTGTGCTGTTGCACAATTTGGCATTGTAGGCCCTTACTTTTTTGAGGAGCGGGGAGCAACAATCACTGTCACTTCTGAATATTGCATTGAAATACTAGTGAACGTTTTGTGGCTCCAACTGGTATAAATGGATGTGGTAGTTGCCTGGTTTCAACAAGATGGAGCAACAGCTCATATGGTTAGGAGGTCTATGCAAGTTTTGCGAGAGATGTGTCTGGGGAAACTGATCTCCCTGCGTAGTGATGTCAGGTGGCCTTCACGTTTGCTTGATCTCACTCTTGATTTCTTCTTGTGGAGCTATCTCAATTCGAAGGTATACACACACCGACCTCAAAACCTTGAAGCCCTTAAGGATGCTATTTACCACGAAATTGCCACTTTTCCCCTTGAAATGGCCGAACAAATCATGCAAGCATTCAGAAATTGTCTCGAAGAGTATATCGCTAATTATGGGCACCACTTTAAAGACATCATTTTTAAAACACAGTGAAAAAATCTTTCTTGTGTCATAATGAAGTTTATTTTATGTTGTAGTGTTTTTGTAGAATAAACGTTTGAAATGTGGTACTTCTTTTTGGCTCACCCTGTATATATGTACAGTTGATTCTCAACATTCATGCACTTAACTATCGCAACTTCAAGTATTTGTATGATTTTATTTGTATCTTTATTCATGTGGTAGTCACACACATTTTTGGGCTTCACAGATGCAGTACATGTGCAGTACAGAAAAAAAACGAGAGCCGCGAATCATGTTAGTTTGAGTAGCAGCTAGTATTCACTCTACAGTTATCTGTGCATTTCTTGCATTTTTTTTGTTGTATTGCTTAAAAGTGTAAGTTTTGTATTGAATTATGTCCCAAAGACTGTGGTGTTATGGGTCCACAGCTCTTCCATCAAAGGCCATTCATTTTTTTTAATAAATAATCGCCGCGCTCGTGGCTTAGGAGGGGGCGTGGTGGTTGTAGCAAACCGCAGGGCGATCTGCGGTGTGGGCGGTTCTCACCTAAGAGCACAGGTGAGAGACTGCCCACATCCGTGATTGCTCCTGTGGCTAATATGCTGCAGCTATGTCCCTCGGTATAAAGGGGAGCGCGAGCCGGTTAAAAGGGGGAAAAAAGAGAAAAGAAGTAAGAGAAAAAGTAGAAGAGGAAAAAGAAACGGAGGTTGCAGGAAGCAGCAGGAGGAGAAAGTCGGTGAGGGAGAACGAGTGAGTACAGGTTCACGGGCAGCTGTACTGGTAGCTTGGGTGTATGGCCGACACCCGAAGTGTAGCAGCAGTGGTCGCTCCCGCAGAGTTGTTTCTGCAGGGCGGGAGTGACCAGAAGATGGATGACTCTCCGCGGAAGGCAGCGGGAGTTGGACTTGGGGCGAGTATTCCACAGCATGAGCACCCTGGTTGCTGTGGAACCCAAGTCACTGGCTGGAAGAGCCTACCGGAGCCAGGGATCGGTGAGGCAATCCAAATAGCGGAAGCAGGCAGAAAGAAGGACAGCTGCAAGGAGGGCGATTCTCCTGTAGAGCGCCCATACGGGTATAGCAGGGGAGTTGCCAGAGGACAGAAGACACTGGGCTTTTTGATTTTAACATTGTTACTTCCTGTACTGTTTTACCTCGTGGTTTTTAGAAGAGTTTATTGATTTTAACCTCCACTTTTCATTTAATGGATTATTTATTTATTTATTGAAGGAACTTCACTATTGCACTTTGTTTGCACTTTGGATTTGTTTTAATAAAAGCACTATTGCACTTGTTATACACCATTCCTTTGCTCAATTGTTTATTGCCCCACTGTCTAGCTCATCGGTGACATTACCGACGGTGTTGGGTTCAAGGGCTCCCAAACAGAAGATGGGAGCATGGAGCCGAACCCACATCGTCACATTTGGTGGCAGCGGTGGGATGAGCTAGCAGTGGGGACAGAAGAGGAAACAGAGCAGCAAGCGGGATTGGTACCTGACTTTGTAAAGGACCCATGTACCCAAGCCGGAGGAGGACATTTTTATGGACAGAGCTTTTTATGGACATTTATTTATTGCTGGTTTTTATTTGTCTTTTAAAGAGTTCTTATTCTTTTAATGTCCTGTTTTAATGAAGGGGGGGGCTTGGGTTGATTTTATTGTGGGGATTGATTGTTTTAGTGCTTTTATTTTAGTGCAGTGTAGAGTGGCCGAGCTGTGGACCTGGTCTCCAGTTGCATTGGGTTGGTAGTGTAGTGGTGTGGAGCCTTCCCATGCAACTGGAGTTTTATGGAGGGTGGAATGTGGTATTATGGGTCCACAGCTCTTGCAGCAAAGGCCGTTTTATTTAAATAAATAATCACCGCGCTCGTGGCTGAGGAGGGGGCGTGGTGGTTGTAGCAAACCACAGGGCGATCTGCGGTGTGGGCGGTTCTCACCTAAGTGCACAGGTGAGAGACTGCCCACATCCGTGATTGCTCCTGTGGCTAATATGCTGCAGCTGCTATGTCCCTCGGTATAAAGGGAAGTGCGAGCCGGTTAAAAGGGGGGAAAAAAGAGAAAAGAAGTAAGAGAAAAAGTAGAAGAGGAAAAAGAAACGGAGGTTGCAGGAAGCAGCAGGAGGAGAAAGTCGGTGAGGGAGAACGAGTGAGTACAGGTTCACGGGCAGCTGTACTGGTAGCTTGGGTGTATGGCCGACACCCGAAGTGTAGCAGCAGTGGTCGCTCCCACAGAGTTGTTTCTGCAAGGCGGGAGTGACCAGAAGATGGATGACTCTCCGTGGAAGGCAGCGGGAGTTGGACTTGGGGCGAGTATTCCACAGCATGAGCGCCCTGGTTGCTGTGGAACCCAAGTCGCTGGCTGGAAGAGCCTACCGGAGCCAGGGATCAGTGAGGCAATCCAAATAGCGGAAGCAGGCAGAAAGAAGGACAGCTGCAAGGAGGGCGATTCTCCTGTAGAGCGCCCATACGGGTATAGCAGGGGAGTTGCCAGAGGACAGAAGACACTGGGCTTTTTGATTTTAACATTGTTACTTCCTGTACTGTTTTACCTCTTGGTTTTTAGAAGAGTTTATTGATTTTAACCTCCACTTTTCATTTAATGGATTATTTATTTATTTATTGAAGGAACTGCACTATTGCACTTTGTTTGCACTTTGGATTTGTTTTAATAAAAGCACTTTGCACTTGTTAACCATCCTCTTGCTCAATTGTTTATTGCCCCACTGTCTAGCTCATCGGTGACATTACCGACGGTGTTGGGTTCAAGGGCTCCCAAACAACCGATGGGAGCATGGAGCTGAACCCTCATCGTCACAAAGACATAGTGCAAAAACTTCTGGTAAAACCTTCCAAGAGTGCAAAGTCAGTGATATGCCTTCACAATGATTCATTGAGAAACATTTGAGGAGAGTCCATCATTGTGTGTACTGGTTTTTTGGTATTCTGGATTTTTGCTTGTGTTTTGCAGTTACAGCTCAGGATCTACTGTAACTTGGGGAATTTTTTGCTTTGGATTATGTTTTTCACAAATCTAGTTGTGTTTTACTGAATTGTATTTTTGCTGAAATAAGTCAAACTATAACACTTTTCTTGCAGTAATAGTGTGATTTGACAAAATTGCACAGTGAACTGTGTTGTTTCTGCATTAAGGGCCTGTCAGGAACAGCCCCACCAGATGGTGGAAAAAGTATGACTGTGACTGTTGATGGACTACAATCTTCAAGTCGTTCCACAGGTTTTCAATGGGGTTTAAGTCTGGCTTTCACTAGGCCATCCAAGGACATTCACTTTTTTATTCCTTAAGCCATTATGTGGTCTTCTTCCCATTGACAACTTTCTGGCAGAAGGCAGCAGGTTTTCCTCAAGAATGTGATGGTATTTTGCCCTATCCATATTTCCTTTTATCTTGAGAAGTGTTCCAGTTCCTGCTGCAGTGAAACACCCACACAACAGGATCCTACCACTTTTTTGCTTTACTGTAGGTATGGCGTTCTTTGAATGGTACGCTGTTTTGGCTTTTTGCCAGATATACTGTTTGGCATTGAGTTTGACTTTGGTCTTGTCTGATCATAACACCTATTTCCATTTCGCTTCAGAATCTTCAAGGTGCATTTTGGCAAAGCTCAACTGAGACTTCATGTGGCCTTTCTTGAGGAGTGGCTTTTTTCTTGCAACCCTCTCATGCAAGTCACATTTGTGGAGCATTTGTGATATTGTTGTCACATGCACACTATGACCACTCTTTCCTGTAACCTTTTAAAAGTTGCCATAGGCCTGTTGATAGCCTCTGTGACCAGTTTCCTCCTTGCTCTTCCATCCAGTTTAGAGGGATGCCAGATCCAGGAATATTTGTAGTAGTACCAAATACTTTAAACTTATTATGGACTTTACTGTGCTACTAGGAATTCATAAAGCCTTTGAATTGTTTTGTATCCATCACCTGACATGTGCCTGCCCACATCTTTATCGCTGAGATTTTTTGACTGTGCCTTGCCACCTATAGTTAGATAGTTTGCTTTCAGTTGCACTTACAGAAACTGGAATGCTCAAGGAATAGCTGTTTTTATGCTAATCACAGAGCCAATTAGCTTGCTTTACAATGAAAAAGGTGAATGACTACAGTAATCCCTCCTCGATCGCCTCCTCGATCGCGGGGGTTGCGTTCCAGACTCCCCCGCGAAAGGTGAAAATCCGCGAAGTAGAAACCATATGTTTATATGGTTATTTTTATATTGTCATGCTTGGGTCACAGATTTGCACAGAAACACAGGAGGTTGTAGAGAGACAGGAACTTTATTCAAACACTGCAAACAAACATTTGTCTCTTTTTCAAAAGTTTAAACTGTGCTCCATGACAAGACAGAGATGATAGTTCCGTCTCACAATTAAAAGAATGCAAACATATCTTCCTCTTCAAAGGAGTGCACGTCAGGAGCAGAGAATGTCAGAGAGAGAGAGAAAAGCAAACAAATCAATAGGGCTGTTTTGCTTTTAAGTATGCGAAGCACCGCCACACAAAGCAGTTGCAAGGAAGGCAGCAGCTCACACCCCCTCCGTCAGGAGCAGAGAATGTCAGAGAGAGAGAGAGAGACAGATAAAAACAAACAATCAAAAATCAATACGTGCCCTTCGAGCTTTTAAGTATGCGAAGCACCGTGCAGCATGTCGCTTCACGAAGCAGCTGCACAGAAGGGAGCAACGTGAAGGTAATCTTTCAGCATTTTTAGACGAGCGTCCATATCGTCTAGGTGTGCGAACAGCCCCCCTGCTCACACCCCCTCCGTCAGGAGCAGAGAATGTCAGAGCAAGAGAGAGAGAGAGAGAAAAGTAAAAATCAAAAATCAGTACGTGCTGTTTGATCTTTTAAGTATGCAAAGCACCGTGCAGGAAGCATATCGCTTGATAAAGCAGCCATATATAAGCCCAGCAAAGAAGAGAGCAATGTGAAGGTAATCTTTCAGCGTTTTTTGAGGAGCAGCCGTATCCTCTAGGGGTGCGAAGAGCCCCTGTGCTCACAATATATTTGAGGAGTTTTATTTAATACGTAATACGCGCTCTGGTTGGGTAGCTTCTCAGCCATCTGCCAATAGCGTCCCTTGTATGAAATCAACTGGGCAAACCAACTGAGGAAGCACGTACCAGAAATTAAAAGACCCATTGTCCGCAGAAATCCGCGAACCAGCAAAAAATCTGCGATATATATTTAAATATGCTTACATATAAAATCCACGATAGAGTGAAGCTGCGAAAGTCGAAGCGCGATATAGCGAGGGATTACTGTACATCTGATTGACTTTCAAGTATTTTTAGGAGGGGGGTGATCCTTTAACCATCTCAGTGATTCTGTTTTTTTTTTTTTTTTTTATTTTGTTTTCTGAACTGCTGCTATTATATTTTTCACTTGGCTGTTATAAGTTGCACTTATAATACAGTAAAAGCTGGAAGAATACTTTTGTGTGTGTTGTCATTTCAGGCTGGAAAGCAACAAAGTGTGAATATTTTGAATGAGGGTGATTCTTTTCTATATTTTGTATTCTGCCACAACTGAGCAGAACAATAAAAATTGTTATATTTACACGGGAGGTGTTTGGCTCACTCTTATAGAATGATATTTTATAGATAGCTTTTCTGTTTATCATAGGTAGATAGGTGGGTGGAAACATTTGGCTGGAATACCTCATTGACAGCTAGTGGGACATACTGTACTTACCTATCTGAGAGCAGATGCTGAGATAAAATTTAAGGCACGCGCATTTGGGACCATGGGGCCGGATAAATAATACTGTATCTGTCTGCAGTTGTTCACTGTTAAATTATTTTGTTAGGTAATCCACATGAGAAATTTCGCCATACCTTGGAATACTCCAGAAGAAAAGCAGAGTTTCGCTTTGCATGAAAGAGAAATAATAATCTGTAAATCTATTTAACTAAAAGTCAATTGAAAATTGAACTGTGTGAGAAACAAATTAGTGCTAGGGCTGCATATACCTTTCTCTGATTTAAAAAATAAATATAATAATAATAATAATGATAACCCCCCCCCCTCCACTGTCATATATGTGAAGTTGTTTGCATTTTCCCTACAGTCTTTCATGTTTACTGTTCGGTGGGTCTGTTTATCATTGTTTGCTTCAAGAGAAAGGCATTTATGAAACAGCATATAGAACACATTGAGAGTGGCACCAGCACCAATGCCAGCTACCTTGGCAAAGTAATTCAGAATGAGCTAATTAATCTAATAAGTGAGAAGGTAATTGAGGAACTAGTGAAATATGTCAAGCAGTCCAAATATTACTCCATTGTTTTAGATTGCACACCTGATGTTAGCCATGAGGAGCAAATTATACTGATTGTAAGAGTTGTCACACTGGAGAAAGTACCCAGAATTAAAAAGCACTTTATAAGTTCAACAGAGACAACAGGAGAATTTTGTCTCTTCTTGCACTGGACTGAGATAATGAATTTAATATTCCTTTTGATGATTGCAGAGGGTACTCATATGGTGCTAGAATGAAAGGGAAGGACAAAGATGTACAAGTCAGACTGCTGCAAAAAAAATCCCTGAGCTTACTTTGTGCCAAGTGCTGCCCATGTAATGGTACCTGATGCAGCCATAAGTTAAAGAGATGCAATTGCTTTCTTTGAACATCTGCAAAAGCTTTATAGCTTCTTTTTAGCTGTACTGCAATGGTGAACTATCTTGATGAATTATATAAATATCATAATAGATGTTTGCATTGTGCTAGTCGGGGCCTCACACCAAAACTTCGCCTATAGCGCCAAAATGGTTAGGGCAACCAAGCCTATAGTTGCAGTAGAGGGAAGAAGCTGGGTGGTGTGCTTTGCAATAAGGCTGAACAATATATTGCTTCAGCATCGTCATCATGATGTGTGCATGCGAAATAATTGCATCGCAGAACGTGCAATGTTATTTATTTATTTATGATTTTATGCAAAGTCAGTTCACAAGAATACTTGTACAAACAAGTGACACATAAATACAAAATGCTTAGTGGGTTAAATATATGAAAAGAATTGAAAGAATAAAAAGAAAGTCACATAAAGATACTTTTATCAAGACGTGTTGTCAAATGAAGAAAATTAAAACAAATAAAAAAAACAAGTCATGCTGCAACCTTTTTGCTGCTTTTTTTATTACTTTTGTGTTATCCTGCGTTAAAGCCCATGAGCTGTGATGATGTAATGACACATTAACAGTTCATTTAATCAGAAGACAACAGAATGAAACTCATTCTAAAATGTATAATAACTTAATGTTTTGGAGCTTATGCAGTATTTTATGAACAAATAATTTTGGGAGGAAAATAAAGACCTGCTTTGACAGATCGAGTAAATCTCCCCGCAGCAGCAAACTGCCCACATCTAACTATGCAGACGCAGATAATGTTACATGGGTGGGTCTGAAATCCCTACCCTGCCAGTGTATATGTACGCCCCTCTGAGCTCTGCACCTCGCCACTCTAAAAGATGTTTAATTTTCAAATAAAATGTTAAATGGCATATTTTATTATTCATTTTAATTCATTATGTGAAAACGAAGCTTTCTTACTCTTTAGTTTAATGCTCTGTTTTAACCAGAAGTACAGATATATAGCCTCTGTACTATTCTTTATCTCTTCTGGACAACATCCTGCTTCATTGACAGATGGGTAGCGATGGGCAAATGAAGCTTCATGAAGCTGTATTTTCTGACTCCTGTGGACACTAGGGGCACTGTTGCCCTGTGAAACCCAGCAGACAGATGTCCAAGACACACTTGTAAAAGCACCAAGTATTAATTTTTAATTATTTTCTTCAAATAAAGTGCACAAAGCACCACGTATGCCACAAGTCTCCAATAATAATACAATAATCAATAATCACAATAATTCTCCACTCCCAGCAGCTTCGTCACCCAATCTCCCAAATCTGGCTCTCCTTGCTGGGTCTGCACCAGTCCTTTAAATAATCCTTGACCCGGAAGTGTTCCTTCTCTTCTTCCGGGTCAAACGCCACATCATCCGTCTTCAAGTAGCCCGGAAGTACAGTTGGCTTCCGTCCTCATGACTCCGAAGTACTTCAAGGTTATAAGAAAAGTAAGACTCCCCAGGTTCTTTATGAGCTCCCCCTGGAGGCACCCACGGCACCCATCAGGGCTGAGGAAACGGACTCCATGTCCCAGGATGCCCTGAGGGAATCCGGGGTACAGCTACCGTCCAGGTGAGCTGCCACCTAGCGTCCTGGGGGATGCAGTGTCCTGAAAAGGCTGCCTTCCTCCATTCTTCTCGTTCAGGGACATCCCAGCCGGATTGAAGTGTGGGCCGTCTATCACACTCCACTAAATATACAGGTTATATAGTTTTATAGATAAAGATACACTAGGAAGGTCACACACTGAAAGCAATGGGACTTGAAGGTCATCACATATATTAAAATGAGGACTGTCTGTGTTGTTTATTTGTTTTCAGTTGTACATTTGCATTTCTGGTTCATGCTTTTCCCAGTTGAGGCCACGCAACAATTGCCAACAAAGAAGTATTAAAAGTTCAGTACCATTTGCTTCATAATTGTAGCCACAGTTAAAAAAAAATAAAATAAAAAAGTGGAGGTCAATATCAGGAATCCCTTATGCATAAGACATTATACTGTATCTTAATTTTCACCTACATACTAAACTTGTAAAAGCTATGTTATTGTGGCTTGTGTTTTTTCACTTCAAAGCCATACAATTGAAGACTTGAGGTATTACCATTTCAAATTAAGTGAATCATAGCTAATTGATGGGCGGCACGGTGGCGCAGTTGGTGGCGCTGCTGCCTCGCAGTTGGGAGATCTGGGGACCTGGGTTCGCTTCCCGGGTCCTCCCTGCGTGGAGTTTGCATGTTCTACCCGTGTCTGCGTGGGTTTCCTCCGGGCGCTCCGGTTTCCTCCCACAGTCCAAAGACTTTCAGTTTAGGTGGATTGGCGATTCTAAATTGGCTTGGTGTGTGGATGTGTTTGTGTGTGTCCTGCGGTGGGTTGGCACCCTGCCCAGGATTGATTCCTGCCTTGTGCCCTGTGTTGGCTGGGATTGGCTCCAGCAGACCCCCGTGACCCTGTGTTCGGATTCAGCGGGTTGGAAAATGGATGGATGGATGGATAGCTAATTGATTGTTCTGAGCAGTAGATGGTTGCAAGACTCTCACATTTTTTGTAGTGTTTAAAATCTTTGTATTTTGTCAGATGATAAAGATGTCAGATGGTTTTACAATGTATTGGTGCATGTAGACCAGCATCCTCTTGGTTAATTGATATTTATGTGATGTGAAACGTACTTGTACTTTCATGTTTCAATAGTCATTAGGAAAAGAGGGATAGATATTAGTTAGGTGAGTTAATGTTACCGTTAGAGAAATTTGCACAAGTATAGGAAAATACAGGTACAGTATGACCCCACTAGAATTTTCATGCCAAAAGTGTCACTGACTATTTAAACCTCCTTGAAAAAGTATGTTTATGCAAGTGCTATGAATGTAAGCAATAACTGATATCTGAATGCTTATTTTTATACAAGGTTTGACAATATTATATATATATATATATATATATATATACATATATACACAGTGCATACGGAAAGTATTCACAGCGCATCACTATTTCCACATTTTGTTATGTTGCAGCCTTATTCCAAAATGGATTAAATTCATTTTTTTCCTCAGAATTCTACACACAACACCCCATAATGACAATGTGAAAAAAGTTTACTTGAGATTTTTGCAAATTTATTAAAATAAAAAAATTGAGAAAGCACATGTACATAAGTATTCACAGCCTTTGCCATGAAGCTCAAAATTGAGCTCAGGTGCATCCTGTTTCCCCTGATCATCCTTGAGATGTTTCTGCAGCTTAATTGGAGTCCACCTGTGGTAAATTCAGATGATTGGACATGATTTGGAAAGGCACACACCTGTCTATATAAGGTCCCACAGTTGACAGTTCATGTCAGAGCACAAACCAAGCATGAAGTCAAAGGAATTGTCTGTAGACCTCTGAGACAGGATTGTCTCGAGGCACAAATCTGGGGAAGGTTAAAGAAAAATTTCTGCTGCTTTGAAGGTAACCAATGAGCACAGTGGCCTCCATCATCCGTAAGTGGAAGAAGTTCGAAACCACCAGGACACTTCCTAGAGCTGGCCGGCCATCTAAACTGAGCAATCGGGGGAGAAGGGCCTTAGTCAGGGAGGTGACCAAGAACCCGATGGTCACTCTGTCAGAGCTCCACAGGTCCTCTGTGGAGAGAGGAGAACCTTCCAGATGGACAACCATCTCTTCAGCAATCCACCAATTAGGCCTGTATGGTAGAGTGGCCAGACGGAAGCCACTCCTTAGTAAAAGGCACATGGCAGCCTGCCTGGAGTTTGCCAAAAGGCACCTGAAGGACTCTCAGACCATGAGAAAGAAAAGATTGAACTCTTTGGTGTGAATGCCAGGCGTCACGGTTGGAGGAAACCAGGCACCGCTCATCACCAGGCCAATACCATCCCTACAGTGAAGCATGGTGGTGGCAGCATCATGCTGTGGGGATGTTTTTCAGAGGCAGGGACTGGGAGACTAGTCAGGATAAAGGGAAAGATGACTGCATCAATGTACAGAGACATCCTGGATGAAAACCTGCTCCAGAGCGTTCTTGACCTCAGACTGGTGTGACGGTTCATCTTTCAGCAGGACAACGACCCTAAGCACACAGCCAAGATATCAAAGGAGTGGCTTCAGGACAACTCTGTGAATGTCCTTGAGTGGCCCAGCCAGAGCCCAGACTTGAATCTGATTGAACATCTCTGGAGAGATCTTAAAATGGCTGTGCACCGACGCTTCCCATCCAACCTGATGGAGCTTGAGAGGTGCTACAAAGAGGAATGGGCGAAACTGGCCAAGGATAGGTGTGCCAAGCTTGTGGCATCATATTCAAAAAGAATTGAGGCTGTAATTGCTGTCAAAGGTGCATCAACAAAGTATTGAGCAAAGGCTGTGAATACTTTCTCAGTTTTTTTATTTTTAATAAATTTGCAAAAACCTCAAGTAAACTTTTTTTACGTTGTCATTATGGGGTGTTGTGTGTAGAATTCTGAGGAAAAAATGAATTTAATCCATTTTGGAATAAGGCTATAACATAACAAAATGTGGAAAAAGTGATGCGCTGTGAATACTTTCCGGATGCACTGTATATTGTCACGCTCGGGTCACAGATTTGCACAGAGACACAGGAGGTTGTAGAAAAAAAAAGGAACTTTATTCAAAGCACTGCAAACAAACATTTGTCTCTTTTCAAAAGTTTAAATGTGCTCCATGACAAGTCTGAGATGACAGTTCCGCCAGGAGCAGAGAATGTCTGAGAGTGAGAGAAGGAGAAGCAAGCAATCATTTTAACAAACTGAAAGAAGCCCGTACAGGCTTTTTAAGAAGGCGGAGTACCGCGCGAGAACCATATTACGTGACAGAGCCGGCCAGAAGGGAAAGGAGAAATGTGAAGGTAGTCTGTCAATGTGTTTTAGGGGTTTTCCCAGGGGCGTCTGTATTCTCTGGGGGTGTGATCAGCTCCGTAGCTTACACCCCCTCCCTCAGCTTTATTCACGTTTCCGTGAATAAAGCGATCCTCCAGACCAGGTTCAAACAGATGTGACAGGACATCAGCATTAATATGCTCAGAGCCAGGTCGATGCCTAACTATAAAACTGTAAGGTTGTAAGCCCAAGAACCATCTCATGAGACAGGAGTTTGTATCTTTTTGACGGTATAACCATTGAAGTGGAGCATGATCAGTTACTAATGTGAAATTTCGTCCCCATAAGTAATACCGTAGTGCTTCTACAGCCCATTTAATCGCCAAACATTCTTTCTCAATAGTTGAATAATTGCGTTCTCTGGGGAGTAATTTCCTACTCAATTATGTGATAGAGTGTTCTTCCTCATCAAAATCCTGGGACAGGACTGCGCCTACTCCGAATGCACTTGCATCCGTCTGTAGTATAAAATCTTTAGAGAAATCGGGATTTTGCAGCACTGGATAAGAAGACAAAGCTTTTTTTAAATCTGAAAAGGAACTTTCGCAAAGTTCTGTCCATACAATAGGGCGTTTTTTTCTTCCTTTAGTAAGCTCTGAGAGAGGAGCAGCCCTATTTGCAAAGTCAGGGATGAATCTTCTGTAGTAACCCGCTAGCCCCAGAAAGCGCATACCTGTTTCTGCGTTTTAGGATGTGGGTAAGCGAGCACCTCTTCTATTTTTCTTAATTGTGGACGAAGTAAACCCCTGCCCATGGAGTAACCTAGATAATGAGTCTCAGACATACCTAGTTTACATTTCTTAGGGTTAGCAGTCAATCCAGCTTGTTTCAGACTATCAAGGACAGCCTAGAGACGTTCTAAATGCGAGTGCCAATCATTGCTGAAAATCACCACATCATCAAGATACGCCCCAGAATATTCAGAATGTGGATGCAGTATCTGATCCATCATACGCTGAAACGTTCGAGGGGCCCCATGAAGACCAAATGGGTGTCTTGTAAATTCATAAAGTCCATCAGGAGTCGCAAATGCTGTTTTCTCACAACTGTCAGCCTCTAGAGGCACCTGCCAATGACCCTTTGTGAGGTCTAACGTGGAGATATAGGTCGCCTGACCCAGTTTTTCCAACAGCTCGTCTACTCGGGGCATTGGGTAAGCATCAGATTTAGAGACCTTATTCAAGCGCCTAAAATCGATACAGAAACGAACTGAACCGTCTTGCTTGGGAACTAACACGACCAGACTATACCAGTCACTTTTACTTTCTCGAATTACACCTAGCTCCAGCATCTTCTTGACTTCTTCACGCACAATACTTCTTTGTGCTTCCAGGATTCGAAACAGCCGCATCTGTACCCGGACACAGGGTTCAGTAGTGATTTTATGTTCTGCTAAATTAGTGACGCCTGGCAAGTCTGAAAAAACATCAGTGTTCTGTTCAATCAAGGTTAATAATTCTGTCTTTTGTGAGTCATTTAAATTGTTACCAATGACAACATCAGTCTGAGAAACAGCAGCCAAGGAAGTGTAAACTCCTTGTCGGTCATGCCATTTTTTTAAGAGATTAATGTGTAAAATTTGGAATGATTTTCGCCGGCCTGGTATTCTAACTTTGTAATTTACTGGTCCCATATGCTCCTCGATAATTGCCGGGCCCTGCCATTTAGCTAGGAATTTGTGCGGGTCAGACGGTACCAGTACTAAAACATGATCGCCGGGTTTGAATTCGCGAAGCTGACTGCGCCTATCGTAAAGACGCTTCTGTGTTTCCTGCATGCGTTGTTAATGCTCCACAGCAATAGAAGAAAGTCTAGAAATTCTATCTTGTAATGAAACTACCCGCTCTGCAAAACTCTGCCCGAGAGATGTTGTCTCATGTCCTATCCATTCCTCCCGTACAACATCCAGGATACCTCTTGGGCGCCTGCCAAATAACAGCTTGAACGGACTCAAACCAGTGGATGCTTGCGGTGATTCCCGCACCGCGAACATAACAAAAGGCAGGACGGTGTCCCAAGTTGTAGGATCATTATGAGCAACTCGTCTGATCATTTGTTTTAAAGTCTTGTTAAACCGTTCAGTCAAACCATTAGTCGGTGGATGGTAAACAGTGGTGCCCAATTTCTTAATAGCAAATCTATCACACAATTGTTTCATCACACGAGAAGTAAAAGGTGTGTCTTGGTCAGTCAAAATTTCCCTAGGAATGCCAATACGAGTAAAAATCACGCACAGAGCTTGGGCTACAGCAGAGGAGTTGGCCTTTTTCAAAGAAGCTACCTCTGGATATCGCGTTGCATAGTCAACCAACACCAGCATATATTGGTACCCATTCTTAGTCTTAGGCAAAGGGCCTACAATATCTAATCCCACCCTCTGAAAGGGGACATCCAAAATAGGCCTAGGACAAAGGGGAGCCCGAGGAGGCTTATAAGTGGAGACGATCTGACAGTCAGGACATGAAGTACAGAACCGTTCAACATCTTTTCCCATATTCAGCCAATAAAATCGTTTTGATAACCGCTCTCTGGTTGCACCTCAGGTACAACTAGCTGCTCAGTAAATTCCCCCATTAAATGGTCTGTAATTACTCTGTAAAGACAACCGTATTTTTCTAGAAAGTGTGGCGTTTTCAAGCCCCCGGTATCGCTCTCTGGGTAATAGGAGTCACTAGCAGTGCGAGCCTGTTTAAATGCATATTCTAATGAGCCATCAGCATGCTGTAAGCGCACAAAATCCGGCTGCTCGCTAGTATTCGGTTTGGGTTCGGAGGCATTTGCAGTCTGAGAGGATGTAGAAGGGCCTTACTGCCATTCTGGAAATTGTGGGGGGTGTCTCCCTCAGACTCACTGGAGAGATCGGGTTCAATATCTAATTGGGGCTCTAGATTTTACCCAACCGCCACTTGTTCCCCTTCTTCTTCCCTCCCACTAAGCTCAACAGGGGACTTGATGACTGGTGAGCGATGTTCAGCCATTAGTCTAGGAAAAAGGGCATTTCTTCTGCCTATCAGCAAAGGCCAAAGGCATGAGTTAGAAACAGCAGTCCAAACTTTAAAGTGACGACCCTTATAAGTTAAAGGAAGAAGTAATGTCTCATAGTCTTTAACATCTCAATGTACACAAAGTATCTTTACAGTCTCAGTGTTACTAAGGTATCTGTTGTCAAGACAGTCGCGTCTGACAACACAAAGGTCACTGCCTCAGTCCAACAACGCTGTCATCTCACAGCCCCCAAACTTCACCGAGATCAATAAGCCATCTTTCTCTTTCGACGAATCCGGAACATTTGAGCAATAAACCTCCGCCAAACCAACTTCCATTGATTGAGCTGGAGACAGGCGACATTCTTTCGCCAAGTGACCGGGTTGGTTGCACCGGAAACTTATTTTCGTTCAGCACCACTGCCGAAATATCCTCAGCGACGTCCACTGCCACGGCCGCTTTCTCCAGAAGCAGGCATCTTATTCATAACTGCGTTCCCTGGAGGCCTTCCCGACGAAATCCGATGATCAGGTGCTGAAGGTTGTTGATGTTCAGGTCTACGGTCAAGTTGACGACAATGCCCTGGGCGGTCTGTCGGAGGTTGTAACACAGCATACGGGGCACCGAACCCACCGCTTTTTCTCCAAGCGGTCTGCGAGCCTTCCAACCATTGAGAAATAATCATCAGTGATTCAAGATTATGACGAAGAAACTCATCACGGAGAGGTGCAGGTATCCCGAACAGTACTATGTTCATAACAACTTTTGCTACGATTCGCTCCATCTTGTCCCCCTCAAACCAGCAATGCACTTTATGAATCAAATCTTGTATTTGTGCACGGATGGAACCGTCCATATTCAGTTTCCAGTCGTAAAGTGCAAAACCTTTAGACAAAAGGTCGTGGTTTTACGCAAAAGAACTTGCTCCTTCAAAAAACAATAATCGCCAAGCTTATCAGCAGGTACATTTCATAATGAAAGTAGGGCGTCACCAGACAAAAAAGGGGTGATGATAACAGCCCAGTGACATTTGTCCCATCCCAACACAGTCGCCACTTGCTCAAAAGCCAAAAGAAACATCTCTGGACCCATCATCGTCAGCACATTCTTAGCATTGTCCGGGAGCGGAGGCAGTGGAATGATTCGCCGAAGATTTTGCAGATCGCGATCCTCTGGATCGGAAGGGAGCGGAACATTCTGGGCGATTTGAAAGATGTATTCGGCATCCAACTGTGCATCCATCTGTGCAACCACACCTGGTATCACTTGTCACGCTTGGGTCACAGATTTGCACAGAGACACAGGAGGTTGTAGAAAAAAAAGGAACTTTATTCAAAGCACTGCAAACAAACATTTGTCTCTTTTCAAAAGTTTAAACGTGCTCCATGACAAGTCAGAGATGACAGTTCCGCCAGGAGCAGAGAATGTCTGAGAGTGAGAGAAGGAGAAGCAAGCAATCATTTTAACAAACTGAAAGAAGCCCGTACAGGCTTTTTAAGAAGGCATATTACGCGACAGAGCCGGCCAGAAGGGAAAGGAGGAATGTGAAGGTAGTCTGTCAATGTGTTTTAGGGGTTTTCCCAGGGGTGTCTGTATTCTCTGGGGGTGCAATCAGCTCCGCAGCTCACAATATACTGTAGATACTGGGGTGGGCAAAATTAGGTTTGCAGTTTTTCATATATGATACGATATGATTATTACAAAAGCTTTATTAACTTTATTAACTGGACTTCTTCCAAAGCTCTTATGTAGCCTGGAAATTAAAGCTGTACAATGTACTCCTGGAAAGGTTTAACCAGCTCATTATAAAGCTTCAAACCTTCTTATATCTGTACTGTACACATTGTGCTATTTAACCTGATTTGCTATTAGTCTTCTTTACGACTTCTGAATCCACATTTATGACTTCTGAATCCTGTCTGGGAGTTAAAAGTGTCAAGTCTACTATGACTCCTTAATCCTTCTCATTAGGTGTACTTTCTATTTTCAGATTTTATATTCAAACCTAACATTTTTGCTTCCTCTGAGTAAACTTTACATTTACTTAAATTAAATTTCATCTGCCACAAATCTTCCCATGCTTGTATCCTGTCCAAGTACTTACTGTATGTAATAATTCAGCAGATTCTAGATTATCTGCCAATCCACTTAGCTTGGTATCATCTGCAAACCAGTTTGTTACTATATTCCTATCCCAATCATTTATATATATACTGTATATATATATATATATATATATATATATATATATATATATATATATATATATATATATATATATATATATATACAGTATATTAAAAACAGCAGCAGCTCTAGCACTAACCCCTGTGAGTCTCCACTCTTAACATCAGCCAATTCTAATAGGATTCCTTGTACCATAATCCTCTACTTCTTGTGCATGAGCGAATTAGGCACAATCTACACACTACACCCTGAACTCCCACTTCTTTTAGTTTGATGTGCAACCTCCCATGTGGCACCATATCAAATGTTTTCTGAAAGTGAAGATAAGTAATATCATATGCTCTTCTTTGATCATACTGTTTTGTTCCTTCCTCATAGAATTCCAGCATGTTGGTAAAACATGACCCCCTCTTCTGATCGCCTGCTGACTGTTCAGTAACACTCCTGTTTTTGTCATGTGTTGCTGAATCTTTTCCTTAATAATTTCTGTCATTAATTTACCTGTGATGCACATTAAGCTTACTGGCCTGTAGTTGCTTGGATCTGTCCGATCACCATTTTATATAACAGGTTAATATTTGCCGTTTTCCAATCATTCTAAAATTTCCCCATTGCACATTGACTTCCTGAATATATTTGTCAAGAGTTTATATATGTACTTGCTAACCTCCTTAATAACTCAAGGACAAATATTATCTGATCCTGGTGATTTGTTTGATTTTGGCCTAATTAATCTAAGCAGTACTTCTCCCTCTATAATTTACAAATCTCTCAGTACCTACTTAGTAGTCTCTTTTGCTGTTGGGGAGGTTATCTACTTCCTCATGTTTGAAAACCTCAGAAAAATTCAAGTTTGGAGCATCTGCTATTTCATTGTCTATGTATATTTTTTCTAATTTCCCTTCAATATTCCTGATGTACTTCAGCTCCTCCTTGACTATTCTTTTACTACTAAAATACTGAAAATCTCTTTGGGTCATCTTTTTCTTTACCTGCTATATTCCTTTCTAACTGCCTTTTAGTTTCCCTTATATGCTTCTTAATAGTTGCCCTCATGTTTTCATATGCCTAATGATTCACATTGGAGTTATTAGTCTTACACACTTTATCAGCTGTTTTTTTATTACATTTGTGTGGTCCAGGGTTTCTGTATGAAGAAGTCTAGCTAAACAGGAAAAAAATTAAACAGCTGCTAGGGATATGGCAGGCACTTTGTTGATTTTTGGTTTGACTGAACTAACTATCAAGGTCGATACCAGTGCAGTAGTTAGGGCTATAGCTGGTAGCTACAGTGGTGTGAAAAACTATTTGCCCCCTTCCTGATTTCTTATTCTTTTGCATGTTTGTCACACAAAATGTTTCTGATCATCAAACACATTTAACCATTAGTCAAATATAACACAAGTAAACACAAAATGCAGTTTGTAAATGGTGGTTTTTATTATTTAGGGAGAAAAAAAAATCCAAACCTACATGGCCCTGTGTGAAAAAGTAATTGCCCCCTGAACCTAATAACTGGTTGGGCCACCCTTAGCAGCAATAACTGCAATCAAGCGTTTGTGATAACTTGCAATGAGTCTTTTACAGCGCTCTGGAGGAATTTTGGCCCACTCATCTTTGCAAAATTGTTGTAATTCAGCTTTATTTGAGGGTTTTCTAGCATGAACCGCCTTTTTAAGGTCATGTCATAGCATCTCAATTGGATTCAGGTCAGGACTTTGACTAGGCCACTCCAAAGTCTTCATTTTGTTTTTCTTCAGCCATTCAGAGGTGGATTTGCTGGTGTGTTTTGGGTCACTGTCCTGTTGCAGCACCCAAGATCGCTTCAGCTTGAGTTGACGAACAGATGGCCGGACATTCTCCTTCAGGATTTTTTGGTAGACAGTAGAATTCATGGTTCCATCTATCACAGCAAGCCTTCAGGTCCTGAAGCAGCAAAACAACCCCAGACCACCACACTACCACCACCATATTTTACTTTTGGTATGATGTTCTTTTTCTGAAATGCTGTGTTCCTTTTACGCCAGATGTAACGGGACATTTGCCTTCCAAAAAGTTCAACTTTTGTCTCATCAGTCCACACGGTATTTTCCCAAAAGTCTTGGCAATCATTGAGATGTTTCTTAGCAAAATTGAGACAAGCCCTAATGTTCTTTTTGCTTAACAGTGGTTTGCGTCTTGGAAATCTGCCATGCAGGCCGTTTTTGCCCAGTCTCTTTCTTATGGTGGAGTCGTGAACACTGACCTTAATTGAGGCAAGTGAGGCCTGCAGTTCTTTAGATAGATAGATAGATAGATACTTTATAGACGCTGTCCTGGGGTCTTTTGTGACCTCTCGGATGAGTCGTCTCTGCGCTCTTGGGGTAATTTTGGTCGGCCGGCCACTCCTGGGAAGGTTCACCACTGTTCCATGTTTTTGCCATTTGTGGATAATGGCTCTCACTGTGGTTCGCTGGAGTCCCAAAGCTTTAGAAATGGCTTTATAACCTTTACCAGACTGATAGATCTCAATTACTTCTGTTCTCATTTGTTCCTGAATTTCTTTGGATCTTGGCAGTTTTTAAATGATGGTTTTTATTATTTAGGGAGAAAAAAAAATCCAAACCTACATGGCCCTGTGTGAAAAAGTAATTGCCCCCTGAACCTAATAACTGGTTGGGCCACCCTTAGCAGCAATAACTGCAATCAAGCGTTTGTGATAACTTGCAATGAGTCTTTTACAGCGCTCTGGAGGAATTTTGGCCCACTCATCTTTGCAAAATTGTTGTAATTCAGCTTTATTTGAGGGTTTTCTAGCATGAACCGCCTTTTTAAGGTCATGTCATAGCATCTCAATTGGATTCAGGTCAGGACTTTGACTAGGCCACTCCAAAGTCTTCATTTTGTTTTTCTTCAGCCATTCAGAGGTGGATTTGCTGGTGTGTTTTGGGTCACTGTCCTGTTGCAGCACCCAAGATCGCTTCAGCTTGAGTTGACGAACAGATGGCCGGACATTCTCCTTCAGGATTTTTTGGTAGACAGTAGAATTCATGGTTCCATCTATCACAGCAAGCCTTCCAGGTCCTGAAGCAGCAAAACAACCCCAGACCACCACACTACCACCACCATATTTTACTTTTGGTATGATGTTCTTTTTCTGAAATGCTGTGTTCCTTTTACGCCAGATGTAACGGGACATTTGCCTTCCAAAAAGTTCAACTTTTGTCTCATCAGTCCACACGGTATTTTCCCAAAAGTCTTGGCAATCATTGAGATGTTTCTTAGCAAAATTGAGACAAGCCCTAATGTTCTTTTTGCTTAACAGTGGTTTGCGTCTTGGAAATCTGCCATGCAGGCCGTTTTTGCCCAGTCTCTTTCTTATGGTGGAGTCGTGAACACTGACCTTAATTGAGGCAAGTGAGGCCTGCAGTTCTTTAGATAGATAGATAGATAGATACTTTATAGACGCTGTCCTGGGGTCTTTTGTGACCTCTCGGATGAGTCGTCTCTGCGCTCTTGGGGTAATTTTGGTCGGCCGGCCACTCCTGGGAAGGTTCACCACTGTTCCATGTTTTTGCCATTTGTGGATAATGGCTCTCACTGTGGTTCGCTGGAGTCCCAAAGCTTTAGAAATGGCTTTATAACCTTTACCAGACTGATAGATCTCAATTACTTCTGTTCTCATTTGTTCCTGAATTTCTTTGGATCTTGGCAGTTTTTAAATGATGGTTTTTATTATTTAGGGAGAAAAAAAATCCAAGCCTACATGGCCCTGTGTGAAAAAGTAATTGCCCCCTTGTTAAAAAATAACCTAACTGTGGTGTATCACACCTGAGTTCAATTTCCGTAGCCACCCCCAGGCCTGATTACTGCCACACCTGTTTCAATCAAGAAATCACTTAAATAGGAGCTGTCTGACACAGAGAAGTAGACCAAAAGCACCTCAAAAGCTAGACATCATGCCAAGATCCAAAGAAATTCAGGAACAAATGAGAACAGAAGTAATTGAGATCTACCAGTCTGGTAAAGGTTATAAAGCCATTTCTAAAGCTTTGGGACTCCAGCGAACCACAGTGAGAGCCATTATCCACAAATGGCAAAAACATGGAACAGTGGTGAACCTTCCCAGGAGTGGCCGGCCGACCAAAATTACCCCAAGAGCGCAGAGACGACTCATCCGAGAGGTCACAAAAGACCCCAGGACAACGTCTAAAGAACTGCAGGCCTCACTTGCCTCAATTAAGGTCAGTGTTCACGACTCCACCATAAGAAAGAGACTGGGCAAAAACGGCCTGCATGGCAGATTTCCAAGACGCAAACCACTGTTAAGCAAAAAGAACATTAGGGCTCGTCTCAATTTTGCTAAGAAACATCTCAATGATTGCCAAGACTTTTGGGAAAATACCTTGTGGACTGATGAGACAAAAGTTGAACTTTTTGGAAGGCAAATGTCCCGTTACATCTAGCGTAAAAGGAACACAGCATTTCAGAAAAAGAACATCATACCAACAGTAAAATATGGTGGTGGTAGTGTGATGGTCTGGGGTTGTTTTGCTGCTTCAGGACCTGGAAGGCTTGCTGTGATAGATGGAACCATGAATTCTACTGTCTACCAAAAAATCCTGAAGGAGAATGTCCGGCCATCTGTTTGTCAACTCAAGCTGAAGCGATCTTGGGTGCTGCAACAGGACAATGACCCAAAACATACCAGCAAATCCACCTCTGAATGGCTGAAGAAAAACAAAATGAAGACTTTGGAGTGGCCTAGTCAAAGTCCTGACCTGAATCCAATTGAGATGCTATGGCATGACCTTAAAAAGGCGGTTCATGCTAGAAAACCCTCAAATAAAGCTGAATTACAACAATTTTGCAAAGATGAGTGGGCCAAAATTCCTCCAGAGCGCTGTAATAGACTTATTGCAAGTTATCGCAAACGCTTGATTGCAGTTATTGCTGCTAAGGGTGGCCCAACCAGTTATTAGGTTCAGGGGGCTATTACTTTTTCACACAGGGCCATGAAGGTTTGGATTTTTTTTTCTCCCTAAATAATAAAAACCACCATTTACAAACTGCATTTTGTGTTTACTTGTGTTATATCTGACTAATGGTTAAATGTGTTTGATGATCAGAAACATTTTGTGTGACAAACATGCAAAAGAATAAGAAATCAGGAAGGGGGCAAATAGTTTTTCACACCACTGTACATCTAGTTGAACATATTGGAAGTACACTG